>NC_044328.1:88237569-88538726 GCF_007399415.2 Gopherus evgoodei
CTGCTGTAGTCTGGAGCCCAACAGCTCTGCCTTACTCTTGGGTAGTTCCAAATCCCTGACAAGGTCATTCAGTTCACCTTGTGTTATGAGGTGTGGTTCAGAGGAGGAGGATGGGAGAAAATGTGGGTCCTGTGACATTGATGGTTCAGGACCAGAAGTTTCGTCCTCTTCCCCTTCCTCGTTTGACTCAGGTGAGAATGATTCTGGTGCATCAGGAACCGGCAGTCCTTCTTTGTGGGGTTCTGGGCATATAGCTGACAATGCACAGTCCACTTTTTCTTCTTTGACACACCTTTCCCAACTGGAGACACCAGGCAGAAGTAACAATTGCTGGTATGATCTGTTGGCTCTCTCCAAATCGTTGGCACGGCAAAAGGCATAGATTTCCTTTTCCTGTTCAACCACTGGTGAAGATTTGTTGCACAAGTGTTGCAGCATATGTGTGGGTCCCACCTCTTGTCCTGATCTCCAATTTTGCAGCTAAAATAAAGGTGATAGGCTTTCTTAACCATAGTGGTTAGACTGTGCTTTTGTGATGCAAAAGTCACTTCACCACAAACATAGCAGAAGTTATCTGCGCTCTTCACACAAGTACGAGGCATCTCTGCTCACTTTGGCTAAACAGAAATGTGTCCCTTTGCAAAATCAAACACTGACAAAGAAGAGAGCACAACACTGTATGATTTCTAGAGCTGACATAGGGCAATTTGTTCAGCAGAGTGATGTAAGCTTCATTATGATTGCATCATCCATGACTTCTAGGAATAACATGATGTAATTCATATCATGTATGACGCAACACCAGCTTCAGATAGCATCATTCATTGTTTTGCCTAAAAAGCAAGTACTGTCCAAACCTAGTCATAGATTTATTCATAGATCCAGTCAAAGATGTATTTTAGTCATTTCTGGTTTAAATTGAGATCCCTTCCCTTTATAACTCACTTATCCTCCACCATTCCCAAATCAAGGGTCGTATATACTGACCCAATAGCATATCTTGAAAACTAGAGCCAATCAACAATTTTAAAGCATAATTTTCATTCTCAGTGACCCAGAATTAGTAAAGTTGGACTACATTTATTTCAGAAGCATTTTGGCTATAGAGCAGTGTTATCAAAAACACAATAGTTTAGTCAATTGCTCTTCCCTTGTTCACTGAATCCAGACTCTTTGAAATTAAGTTTTCAAAAGAATTATGAGAACTGATACAGCTCAGTGTTCTCCACCCTGAACTATTATTTACAATATGTTGTGCTGGGTAACAAAGACACTGAAAGGTAAACCTGATCAAGTGCTTTATCACGTATCCATCTGAGCACTTTGCACTGCTGTCTGCAGCTTGTTAGTATACTAACATAATACTAAAATCTATTCCTGAAGGTGTTCTTTTCAAACCTTGTCCTGTATCTTTCAGCTTTCAGGCTTAAAACCTGGAAAACCTGTAATTCCAGGACCCCACCTGAAACTGGCTGTATTTTATCATAATTTGTTTTGGAAAATCAGCAATTGAGAACAGAGTTTTAAATTACTACAGTTATGAATGACAACAGATGATATAATGGGAACAAGTAAAAATCAAGGACACAATTTGTATGCAGCCAGCTAGAGACAGTGCATCAAGAGACCTTAATATACTTACAAAGAGGGATAACTTTTATTATTCCCATTTTACAATGAGGCACATTGAGGTGACATGAATTCCCAAGATCATAAAGCAACTCTTCTGACTTTGTGTCCTATGCCCTGTCCATCAGAACACACAGTGGTCATAAAAATTGAAAGAGCCACCCATAGTTACTCATCCCCAAGCCATCTGTAACAGTGGGAGCAACCAATTTCTGCAACACCATCAGTATTAAAGAAAATCTGTATCAAAGGCTGAACTAACCCTTGTTGACAAATAAATGTATATGTCTTCCCCTAGCTCTGTTTTGCATTACCAGTAATTCCTGAAAGCCAGTACAGACAATGACATGGGAGAATAGGAGACTGACCCACAAATCTTAATTGATCTCCTTCCTTAGTTAATCTCATTATTAGACTCTTCATAGTAATACTAGTGAGCTCAGTCTATTAAACTTCTCTCTGACCCTTGGGTCAGAATAGCTTAGTTCTATTGGTAACATACAAACCTGGATACATTGGCTTAGTCTGCACTGGGGAAAAAGTATTGGGTTAGTGTGTGTGTCTGCAAGTTTTTCAACAAAGCTGAACAGTATTTTGCCCTTAGCATGGATGTGTCAGCTGTTTGTCAGAGCTAACCCTAGAGAGTAAATAGAGAAAGCGGGGTAGAACAAGTCATTTTTCACACCAGCGTAGCATGTCTACACTAGGGGTTTGCATTGGTGCAGTTGTGCAAAAAAACCTAATGTAGACAAGGTCTAAGGTGCATTTGGGTAAGCCACAACAGTCAAAGTACCAGACTGGATCACCCATCCCACTTCTGGCCATGATCAATATCTAATGCTTCAGAGAAAGATGAAGCCACCCTCATGTTCCACTTAGCCCTGATTCTGTGCAGAAGGTGGAGGCAGGAATTCCTTTCTGACCCTGCAGGGCATCAGCTTAAACCTGAAATGTGAGCACTAATTGTATGTATCACTGTCCTATCTTGCCTAACTACAAATGTTAACTACAGCCAAAACAAATTTAGGCTCAAGTTAAAGTAGTTTTGAAATTCTGGGTGGGGGCAATGCTTAAGTGCTTTGCTGAATCAGGGTCAGTATGTTCAGAAACTTGCAGAATCGAGCTTTAAGTTGGGACAATGATACATACTTTAAAATTACGTGTACATAGGCAGATAGTTCCCTGTTATCAATGAACATTCAAAATAGGGTGACCAGATGTCCTGATTTTACAGAGACAAGACCAATTTTTGGGTCTTTTTCTTATATAGGCTCCTACTACCCCCCACCCCCTGTCCCGATTTTTCACACTTGCTGTCTGGTCACCCTAATTCAAAAGTAACCCCGGTTAAGATGAAAGGTAAGTTCAGTAGCAACATTCAAAGTGAATCTGGGAAATGGCTGTGCAGTGGTGCAATATGCACTCAGTGCCCATTGATTTGAATGTGCCCAGCATCCTACGCCATGGGGACATGGAGTTCTCTCTTTACAACAGTACTTCATTATAATAATAATGCTAATTTGACCACTCTTAGGTTTTTCATAACACATCTATTATAAATTTCAATATTTGGCTTTATATAACAGTGCTGTAGAAGCATATGCTGCTCTGAAACTTGGGTTCAAGCCTGTAGCTCAACTCTTTTTTTTACATGTTTTCAACAATGGATGTATTTTTACGTTGAAAGAGCTAAAACCAAAATAACATTGGAATGACTTTTTTCCACTTTGATAAAACAATTTGAGTTCTAAAAATTTTAATTCCCAATCCCTGTCATGGAATTATAAAGTCAGTTGCCCTTTAAAAAAAAAAGTTTAAAAAAATGAGTAATTAACATTTGCAGGGAAACATTTTCATAACTTGTTATAATTAAGCAATAGAGACAAGCATAGGGCATTTCCTGGCAACAAATGACTGGAGCTGATGGGCTGAGACTTTGCCAAGCACCATAACTCCTGCTGGGCACAAATCTTCAGGATGTGTATGCCATAAAGAGATTGTTATTGCTGTTATAAAATGAAAATGATTAAATTCAAGTAATCAATATTTTTAACTGGTGGAAAAGTTTCAATTGATCTGTAAAAGAGAGTTGTTTCCCTGTACAACAGCCAATCAGACTATTTGAATTGTTTTTAATGTTCCATTCTCCTTCTAACATACATAATTAAATTTTATTTTGCTAAGGAAAAAACATGGAAAACAAGCTCTTTTGTGGTGCTGAATTATCCAGGCTATAGACTGACATGGAGCTAAATATGGATTTATGGGGCAGGTTCACTTTGTGCACTTCCTTGAAACTCCTTTAAAAAGAGAAGTCTGTGGTTTAAAACAACAGTGTTAAAGTTACCAAAAAGAAAAGCAGGATTTTAAAGCTCTCTCTTCCCTTAATTCAGATCACTGTCTTTCTTGTTTTCCACAATAGTTTGAATTAGGTCTGGTCATACTGTGTCAACTCTAGTTTATAAAAGTTTTTGTTTTCAATTTAGTTATTGCTTAGGAACGAACAAGTAGGCAAACTGAATTTTCCTTCCAACCCACTGCAGTTCATGCAATGGTACATTCACCAAAATGTAAATGTTTGAATGGATATTTGTGGGGATATTTGCAGCTTCACTCTTTTTAACACTCGCACATCATGTGCTGAAATAAATAAGCTACTGCTAATAACTTGTGTT
Organism: Gopherus evgoodei; assembly: GCF_007399415.2. Lineage (NCBI taxonomy): Eukaryota > Metazoa > Chordata > Testudines > Testudinidae > Gopherus > Gopherus evgoodei. The sequence continues at coordinate 88,241,874 of NC_044328.1, forward strand.
AGCTAATGAAATGCTTTCAACCAGCCAATAAAATAGTGTTATCCAAAACTTTATCCACATATGTCAGTGGTAACCATGTTAGTCTGTAATGGACCTCATGCTGGAGTGCTGAGTGCCCTTAGCCCCCAAGTCAATGGAAATTGAGAGAATTTAACCACTTGCAGGCTCAGGCACTATACCACCTTAGATGTATTCATTATTAGTTATATCAAGCACTACAATGTTACACCTTTATGTGCTCATTATTAGTTATATTGTACCCAGTAACCATGCTGGATAAATGTGTTATATTGTATCCAGTAAACAAGCTGTAAAATATGTACTCAATTTCTGTAAAGCAGATGCCATACAGAAAACAATTGACACTATAGAGTAAAATTCTACTTTAATTTCTTTGTATAATTCCCATTAATAATGGGAATTGTGTTCATGCATTGATGGCCAAATAGACATTTAGCCAACTCTGAAAATCTCACCGTAACTCACATTCTAAAATGAATGGAGAGTACGTATCCAAATCCCTTAGGTGGCTTTGAAAATTTTCATTCAGAGAGAGAGAGAGAGAGAGAGAGAGAGAGAGAGAGTGTGTGTTTCAATCTCTGGCTATATGGGGGGGGGGATTTTATTTATTCCTATTTGGGGTTTTTTTGCAATAAGACACTAAATTACATTGTATTGACATGGATAGATACATATAACACAGAATTAACAATATTAAGCAAGACATTGCATATTGACCATATATTGTTCTATCATTAACATCTTCTTTTCTTTTCCCAAAAAAAATCTTAACATGGTGTGTGGGTATGGGTGGGTGTATTTATATTAAGATTGTGTATATATTTACAGGAAAGTAGAAAGAAAGGAAAGAAAATATTCCTTTTATTTTCTGTAAAAAGCAAGAATAGGAGTAGCTTTCTTATTCTTGGTTTGAATCTTTTTTAACAGGCCAACTCCCAATAAACATGTCTTTAAGTCCTGGTCAATTTCTATTTCTATTTTTTTTTAAATTTCTTTCAGGATGGTTTTCCAAAAGTTTTTTTTTTTTACCATCTAGCAGTCACATATCATGTATACAAAAGATGGCCTGGCTGTGTTGCATTTCACACAGATATCTTGGGCAATATTATTTATTTTATTCCATAGAAATAGCAAAACATACTTTCTGTAAACTAAATAGTAATGAACTTGCACTATTTGGTTAATATTAGAGACAATACTTGTTTCTGCATTCTCTCATTCCATTCTTTTGCTGTTACTTTATATTCACATTCTGCACTCCATAAATTAATAGTTTATGCAATTTGGATTTTAAAAACATAATCCTGAGATTATATATTGTGGACATAATCTTGGTTACTGAAACTTCAAGTCTGTGCATATTTTTTTTCTAATACAGAGTTTCATTCATTACTGTCTTCACTAAAAGTATTTTTAATAAAGTAAGCAACCTCTATAAACTCATATTGCACATTCATTAATTTTTTTACTATATCAGGTACATCTGTCTGTGTTAAGGGTTGTCCATCCTAAAGAATTGCTTCCCCTTATCATAGTGACATTTGCTTCAAAATCTAAAAACTGTCCTTTTCAGACTGGATTTGAAAGCCCTATTATTTTTTATATTAGCATGATCTGCTTTTTTTGTTTTGTCAGGTGCTTCCCATATACCCAGTTAGTAAGTGCATTTTTAAGTAGCAGTTAGGGTTGACAACGCTGTCTTTAAAAAATACAGGACAGACCTCAGATGTCTCCAATCTTGACTTTAACCTCTGGGTCAAGTCCCTTTCCCCTCAACCCCATGCTTCATAGGGTTTCTCTCTCTCCAGCTCTGGAAGCTGTAGAGAACCCAGAGCCGCAGGTGCTGGGCTAGCAGACTCTGCAACTCTTGTTCAGGTTCTGCCCAGACATCAGGAGCTAGGTCGGAGGCTGCACTTGCTGGTCTTTGCCTACTGCAGCACTATGCACCCTCTTAGGGATGTTGGCAGAGACTCTACAAGTGGGGAGGATACACCCCAAGAGTGCTGACCTCCTGCCAGACAGAACCCCTTCCAGACCCTGGCCCTTTAGTGCAGCTCCAGGGCACACAGCCCCATCCACTTGCCCTGCCAGACACAGCCTGCGCAGGGAAAGGAGACAGGGACGCACTACGGGCTAGAGTCAGCAGGGGGCCAGTACTCATGGGTGCATCTGTCTACTCCTCTCCTGAGTCCGGACCCTAGCCCTTGAGCGCAGCTCTGTTTGCTTTCCCTGTGCAGCATGGAAAGGCCAGGGTCGGAGGGGAGTGGAAAGATGCACCCATGAGTACTGGCCCCCTGCTGTTGAAATGCAGAATAAAAGGCATCATGGTATGGGACAGGAAATTTTCTATTTAAATAAGGGGCATCCCTTATAATACGGAACTGTTGAGAAGCCTAGTAGCAGGTAATATTTCATGGATGTTGGAATTTTGGGATTTCAGTCCAGCACATTATTTTATAATAAAGTCTCCCAAAGCCTGGTAGCACCATGTCTCCAATCTCAGTTGGATGTTCTGTGTTGATTTGACCAGATGCAATTTTGAATACATTTTTACTTAAAATGAAACTTTGTTTTCTATTCCCAACATTTATTCCCTGAATTTCTTCAGTATTCCTGATCTTTTGTGCTAGTAATTAAAAAATCAAATCATATCATAGGGGTAACAAGGAGCACCCTAGTCTTGTTCCTCTGTATAATGTGACACATCCACAAATATATAACATAGAATCTTTGTAGATTATTTTAATCTACTTCTGAAAGTGTTCCTCAAAACCATATTTCTCCAACAGTCTAAGAAAAAATGGACATTCTATGGTGTCAAAAGCCTTTATTGCACCTACAGTTAGAATGCAGGCCTCTTTACTAGCACTCTTGGAATGCTGTACCAAATATAGGAGTTTTTGTACATTAGTTAAGGAGCTTCTTCCTTTTATAAAGCCAGATTGGCTCTGGGGCACTAATTTAGGCATTACTGTCTCTAATTTAGAGACTAGGATTTTAGTTAAAATCTTGCTATCCCTATTTATTAATGAGATGGGCCTATAAGGCACTGGATCTGGTAAGTCCGTATTTAGTTTAGGTCAGAGGTTCTCAGACTTCACTGCACCATGACCCTCTTCTGACAACAAAAATTACTACATGATCTCAGGATGGGGGCTGAAAGCCTGAGCCCCGGTGCCCTGGAGGAGGGGATGAGCCAAAACCTGAGCCTCGCCCCCTGGGTGGGCAGCAAAGTCAAAACCAAAGGGCTTCAGCCCTATGCAGGGGGCCTGTAACCTGAGCCCCACCATCCAGAGCTGAAGTCCTGAGGCTTCAGCTTTGGCCATGGGCAGCAGGGCTCAGGCTTTGGCCCCTGGCCCCAGCAAGTCTAACGCCAGCCCTGGTGACCCCATTAAAAAGGAATCACCACCCACTTTGGGGTCCCAACCCACAATTTGAGAACCACTGGTTTAGGTATCAAAACTACATCTGCTTCACATCAGGTATTTTGTAAGCATTCCATTGCTGAGAAGTGAATTACCTGTGTTTTAGATATTTTATAGAATTCAGAGCCGTAGCCATCTGATCCAGGACTTTTCCCTGATTTTAGTGATGGGATTATCATCTCTCTTCCTGTGTGATAGCGCTCTGTAACAGGGCAGCTAACCTGTTAAATGAGCACTCAGTGCTCCTGTTCCAATCCAGGTACTCCCACTTGGGCCAATAAAGAGAACAGGGCAGTATATGGGGGCTATAAGAGGACTGGTGAGAAGGCAAGTCATCAGTTGATGATACAGCAGGTGGCATACACTGAGTTTCTATAGTATAGTGCCTATACTCTTGCTGCACTGTCAGTATTTTACTAATACTTAAAGCATTTCAAGATAGAAAACCCAAATTCTATCCCATTCCATAAGCATTTAAAAGGAATTGTTCTTATTTTTATAAATGTTGACTTAATATTGTTTCTACATATTTTTATTTTTATCAGGATATTTTTGTTACTAATATTTATATGCAATTTCTTGGCTGTCTAAATTGAAATTAAAAATAAAAAAACAATATTTAATCAAAAATATCATAATTTAAATATCAGAGAAAAACAAATTCTTTGCTAGAGCCATTTGCACAAATGATGTATTTGCTCTCAAACAATATTATTCTGCAACAAAACATATTTCCCCCTCTTGATGATTCACAATTGATTTTCATGTTAGCTTTTATTGAGTGGAAGCAGAAATCAACGACACTTTATTTACTGATTAAACTCTAATTAATCCAAACCTAGCTAAAGATCACATGCCATGAAAGAAAAAGAATAGTTTAACATAGTCCACCCATCTTGACTATGTATGTTGAGAAAACAGGCTTTGTCTGTTTATCTGTAGCTTACATATTATCCATATTGCCATATTAAACTATGTTTTTCTTTGGTAGACTTTCTCTTCATGACACCTTCAATGAGGAATAAATATGTCTCTTTCCTACTAAGTAAGTACCTTTTAGGAAGCAGCAGTGCAAACTTCTCCTGCACCATCTTGCTAATGTATTAACCCTGAACTATAGTGACCATCTCTAGGAAGGTGAGAGAACAGTTAAGTCTTTGGACTCTTTGTTCAGACTGCTGACATGAATGTCTGCTAGGGCCACTAGTGGGAGTGGTTTTGTGATATGGCTACTTGTCCACTAGAAACTGGACTGAAATGAGCCACTTATTTCACATATAATATGGAGTGGGGAGAGAAAACAGAGTTAAAAGGGAGAATAAGGAAGGAGAAGTGGGGTAAGAGTGTGTCAGAGAGGGAGATGGTACAGGGAACTGTAAGGGAAGAGATGGGACAAGAGGAAAGATAAAGGACAAATTATTGAGAAGCCTGAAGCCATGAGGAAAGGTCTCATGACAGACCAGAGAGGTCAAAAATGGACCAGCCTAGGCTGTGAAGTTTGGGTCCAAATGCATGAGGGACTTGGGCCTGGAACAGAAAACTGGATACAAGTCTAGTTATGAGAAACTGGCCCAATCCTAGCTCAATTCCACTGCTGATCTGTGTATTTCTAAATTCTATTACTGGAAACTCAACAGGTGCTTAGACTGAAGTTTACAGCTCTTCTGCTGTAATGTTATTCTTACCTTATGCATTGTAATATTATGCAACTATGAAATAAGTCCTCAGCCTCCACAGACTGCTCCATTAACACATTCAGTAAGTGAATGGGGAGCTCAGGGAGTAAATTATTGCTCATAAGAAACAATGCATCTACATTCTCTGCTTTCAACAGAACTGCTGTTTATTTTCCAGACAATCTACAGTGTTGGCAACAGGCTTCCCACTCCAACTCCCACTCCCAAATGTCAAGGTATCTGAAAGTGAAGGGTTGAAAGCATTTTAAAATCCCCTCCAGTCCATTACTAGACTGGGTCCTAGAGCCTGCTCTAAATAGAAGTTGCACACGTTGAATTAAAAGTGTGATTTCAAGCAGACAATTAAAACAGCGCAACTTAATGAATAGACACACATCAGTTTGGCTTGCCCCTAGGGTGACCAGATGTCCCAATTTTATAGGGACAGTCCTGATTTTGGGGTCCTTTTCTTATATAGGCTCCTATTACCCCCCACCCCTCTCCTGATTTTTCACATCTGCTGTCCTGTCCCCCTACTTTCCCCTGTAATCTACTGCTTAAACCAGTATACACCAGGTTTAAACTGTTATAAAAGTGTCCACACCAGAAATTTCCACCTGCTTACTTACAGGGGTTTAAATTTACACCTTTAAACTAGGGGAACTACTATGTGTAGACAAGCTCTTTGTGTTTACAGAACTGGACCCTCAATTCTGTTTAGCCTGCCCAGTAGACTGGAACTTCATAGCTATTCCCAAGTAATCAAACTAGATGCATTGATGCCAAATATGCATAAGATCAAATATCCAACTTTAATTTCACTCTTGCATAGTTCAAGATATAGTAGCTGTTCCCTTCTAAGAAATACAGGCTTTTGGTTCTCTCCATTTGCTCTTTGGGGCTCTTTGGATTGAACACTGTTGCAGCCTTAAAACAGCCGTGGCTATATAGAGCTGGGTCCAAAATCAGACATTCACGCCCAAATGTTGCTGCCCACTCACCAACCCTGTCCTCTCTAGGCTGGTGTTATTAACGATTTGCTGCCCCATAGTTCCCATGCTCAGATCTGGGGAAAAGCAATCTGCTGGCCTGGTTGGAGTCAGGCAGGTGGGCATTTCCCAATTAATAGCTTCCCCCATTGTTACCATAAAGACTCTTAGTATTGCCTCCAATAGGATTTTATCTTTGCAATTGTCTTGTTTCCTGGTTGTTGCCGCCTAACAGCGTCCTTTGATTTAATGCCATGCAGCCAGCCATGATAATATCAAACAAGTAAAACAAGATGCTAATGATGATCATAAAAATAATACAGATAACTCCATCATTCTCCACAGCATGAAATTTTATTCACACTAATTTGACACCTGGGAGGCATGAAATTTTAGAGATATAGGACTGGAAGGGACCTCCTTGTTCACTAAGGCCAGAGCCCTGGTATCACAGGCAACCCTGTCATACAATCCTGTTCATAAACTTATTCAATTTCTTCATAAAAATCACCCTGATTTGACATTGATCATAAAAGAATGGGAGAAGTCATGTGGTATCAAATGAAGCAGCTGTAAACAGAAAGGCTTTTTTGAAACTTTCAGCCTGAGTGCCATTTTCAAAAGTGACTTAGACACTGAAGAGCCTAAGTCTCACTGAAAGTCAATGGGACTTAGTGCTTTTGAAAATTCTACCCAGGATTAGTCACTCATATAGCCACTCCATTCCTAAACAGAAATAATTGGGCATAATGACTGAATTTGTACAATGATCCAGAAATAAAGATCTCTTTCCTCTAAACTCTGTGTTCCAATGCTATCTGCTTCAGAACCACTAGTTTACAAGCATGCTGTACACTAATCCTTAATTGCTTCATATGCCTGAATTTAAAGTTTGTGGAAGGGAAAATAGCACTTCACAGGGAGAAGTAAACATGGGTAATTTTATATCTCTTCTGAGAATTAATATTGGAATGTCTGGAAATGCTGTTAAGGCTCCACTATAAAGCAATCTTTTTAAATGCATGGGAGTGCAGAGTTCAAGTTACACAAGCAATTTTTACAGAAGAAACTGGAACTTGTGTTTTTTGTTTTGAGTGGTAATCTGCTCTTTAGAAGACAAGGGGGAAAATCTGCTTTTTCAGAATAAAAGCTATGATTTATAATGAATAAAAGACAAGAGAAGCAGAACCATAAGATTATATTACAGAAAACAAGGGCTATGGAACACCTATATTCCTACACTAAAACGCTTACTGTCCTGTTTCAGATGCATGCTGTATAATGGACTAAATGAAGTGCAATGTCCTAGCAAGTGATCTAATCAAGCATTTACCAGAAGAATTCAAGTGTGACAACTCTGCACAATTTTTTTTCAGTTTCCTTTTGCCTACACTGAGGCTGTATCTTTTTTTTTAGTAAAGGCCAAATGCAAAAGCTTTGAGAGCAAATCAATTTCAGATAAGTGTTCCAAAATGTTGTGTAGCAGATGTTCAGTCAGCAATTCCAACTGGGCTGGAAATTTCACCACAACTACCTTTGGGTGGTGTCTTAGTACATCTCCTTGACTATAACCAGGCACCGCAAAAAGCATCCAAAAAGAAAAAATGTTTTACAGTGATCCTAATCTACAAACAAAATGTAGATATGAAAAACATGCATTGTAGGTGGTAACCATGGGCAACTTTTAAAAGGAGTCACTAAAGCAATGCATGTTACTTTCATCTGCTCAGTCACTTGTTTCAGTTGCACATTGACTAAGACAGTACAGTTTGGATTTTGTGCCGGATTTCCTCAAAATGGAGAAGAGGATGGATACAGAGTTTTGGTGCAGAACCATCACTAATTGTACTTGGTTTACATCATACTTCCAGTCAATTGATAATATTTAGTGCTTCCTTTGTATATTGACCTGTTTGCTCTAACTGTAAGCACGGAATGTGGTCACAGGAAGGTAACAATCAACACAGTCCTACTGGATTTTTTTTTCAAGGATTGTTTCAAAAAAATCTACAGCTAATGATGGGGAGGAAAAATAAAGTTCTTTTTGTAGAGAAATAAATGTGAACAGGCTGTGACTGCAACTCCTTTCCAACTGCTTTTGCAGTAGTTAGATGTTTGAAAGAAAAAGCAGTCTTGCTCTGAACTGCCACTCTTCCCGCTTAGCTGGAATAGGAGCTATATCTCCTTAGATCAAGAATGACTTTCTCACTTTCAGTACTTGGCCTGGCTGAAAATAGCATGGTCAGATAAGTACAATAGAAAAACATTGCTCCTTTCCCAACATCCTTTCCCAACTTCCCAACATCCTGAGTCACTCCTACTCTCTAAAATTGGCTACTTCCATCTTTCCAGCAGTGCTGTGGTCATAAATCTATAGGTTGGAAAACACTGTTTTCTGCAGCCACCAGTTATGATGATGCCAGGGCAATAAACTCTGCCTTCAAGATACATATGCTCAAGTCCCAGTGCATTCAAAGGCAGTTTCACAGGCATAACCAAGCACAGAGATCCTGCTTCTCTTGCCTTGGTCCTTCCGCACTTATGCACACCTGTGCAAATAGTGTGCAAAATGCTACTCAAATGATACTGATTTTTATAACCGCTTTGGATGGATGTAAATGACTACACAAGGTGCCAGACAGTGGAGAACCAGACTCAGCAACTTCAGCTACATCTTTTGCATAGCTTTATATTTGAACTCATAAGTCAAAGCTGCTAGTAATTTAAAGAACAAGAAGGAAGAAGTAAAAAACACCAAAAACTTCACCCTCTAAAATTCTGTTCTGTTTTTTTAAAACACATTTGAGAAGAGGTGGAGCATTAAAATATAAGCTCAAGTATTTTGTCTGTAGGAATACATTGTTTGCTGTGTTGGCTGGGTGAAAAGAGCAACATCTTAGCTAATATTTGGTACTCTGACTGGTTCTTCCATTCTCTGTCTATACCAACAGTGCCCGGGCAAGTTTCTATCATGGGAGTGTTCAAAGCTGAATGGTGAAACTGAAGACTAGTACTTATGCATATGAAAGAATAACAAGTGGTGGTCAGTGATGCCTCTACTTATTAGGGAAAAAACACTTTTCTTATAAAGTCATATTTTAAAAGACCAGTTTTGTTGTAAGCATTAAATGCAATATTTAATAATGCACAAAGGCAATTGGCTTCTGTATTTCAAAGTCTTGAAGCAAAAGATTTAACACTAATTTGAACACCTGAAGTATATATATTCTGTTTAATGGAGTTCAACTTTCAAAAAGTGTTTATAATAGGTGGTCCACGCTTCAGGGTTTGACCTTGTAATGCCTCAATCCCACAATGTGGAGAAATATACGCCATGCTCAAAACAATGAAGTTACATCCTGTTGCGCATAAATGTGTGTTACATGCAAAATTAGACACTTTGGGGATGGGGGCCATCGAGGGTGGCCAACACCAATGAACCCTCATTTACAAAGTGGGAATGATTAAGAAATGCCGTCTTTAAATACATTCTGCTGTTAGGAGCATTATAGATAGTATTTACAGTGATCCATCCACAAGTGGGCAAAGTAGCTCTGCTCTGAGGTGAGTAGATCTCCTTAGTTCTTCTGCTACTGACCTCCTTTCATCCCTATCCATAACTGAGCCTTTAGAAAGAAAGTTTCTTCCCTTTTTCTACCTTCTAAAAGCTAGTCTGAATTTTCTCACTGTTATCCATCTTAGTTATTGTAATGTGTTTTATAGGATGTTCCAAATCCTGTGCTTCACCTAATTACAGGTAGCACTGGGAAAGCAAAGGCAATGCAAGTTCAGCTTCTACTTTTCATGACAAAGTTTAGAGATCTCAGCCCTGAACTATCATCTCTTCTCCACTGCTCAGATCCCTGATCACAGTGCTCTTTGGGGAAACGAAGCAGTTTACCCTCTTTGCCTTACATAGCATGATGTAATATTTGTGTCATGACTCCAGACATTTTGAAGGCATAAATCCATTTGCTAAGCTGAACTTGCTGGGTTGAGTTCAGCAAACTCAAACATGACCACTGTAGGCTGTTTCAGCTTTCTGCCCCACCCTTCTTACTGTGCAAACTTACACAGAATGGAGTTTCAAAGCCAGTGTTCCTGCTGACTAATAGGCAGATTGGAGTATACTTTGCATGTGTTACCTTGTTTGACTGATACTAAGCTTTTAATACCAGTAAATTTACTGCCAGTAAAAAAAAACAAAAACAAAAAACCTAATAAACTTTTCATGACAGCCTGCCACTGTCATAAAATAGTATTTACTAAAAAGAGACTAGACTATCACTGTGTTCCTATCTGGAGAATGGGCTGAATGAGACAGCACAGAGAACATAAAAACTAAGAATGATATTATTAATCAGAAATACGATATGAAAAAGATTCAGTGATATCTAATCCCAGAATCCTTTTAAGTCAGGCCTAGAGCCCAAAATAGTAGCAAACAAATAGGATGTAGAAGTGGTACATAGAAAAGAAATTTCAGTTGGAACCATGTGATGCATAAGGTAAGCTGGGCATTACAGAGGGTCAGAACTATTTGTTAAGGTTACACAGCTGTGAACTGTTGACTTAAACAATCCCTTATTCAAACTGGGGTGTATGACTGGTCCCTTATATTGTTTCCATTCTGAGTGAACGGCTAAAACATTTTAAACAGGAGAAAAACTAAATAATGACTAATGCTCTTCTGGGATGGATGTTCAGCTAAATAATAATTTCAGCTAAAATTAATAGAGATTCCTCAAAATATTCATGAACAACTACTAGCAATCTGAATATTAATGAACAACAACTATGGTACCATGAATCACAGTGAACTGAATACAACTGTTATCCATGAAAATAACTTGTGAATGAGATAGGTTTGGTATGTTGGGGTTTTTTTCCTCACGCTATTTGAACAGCCTTATTATTTAATCAGACACCATCAATCAGCAGCAGTCCCCTGACTGCTGGCACCCTCAATGCATGGCAGATCATACTTAGCTAGTAAATAAAAGGTATTCATGGCAAGTGGGAATTGAATGGCTCAGGTGATTATTTATGGGCAACAGAGCCTATAATGCATCTCAGGTGAATAATAAGCAAAAAGTTGTTTTGTGGTCTGTATTAAGTTCTTCGGTGATCTCAGTCAATTTCCCAGTGAATATTCATCCAAATCATAACTGTCAACATTACCATAAATAGTGCTGATAGCCTCAGCAGCAATGACAATTAGAGAATCAGTTCTTACCTCTAGCCAGGACAGGGGCACACTTGTGTTTCATATCCAGAAGTGTGAACTGCCACTGTATATATACTGTCCTTGTTCTGTAGATAAATAGGAATTCAATTTTCATCTCCTTTTAGCAGTATTAAGATCAAAGAGAATTATTGCAAGACAAACAAAACAAAAGAAGACTGGCTACCTTCCTGAACACCATAGCCCCTCCTGCAGCAGTCACAAAAATGTAAAATCAACTAGGAATAGGACTGTGGTCAATTTCAGAACTGCACCAACACACACCCTTCCTTGCTGTGCTACAACCTTCACGACTTCATGCTCTCTTTGCAAACTAATACTGTAATAAGGGGAAGTGTCACAGCAATGCTGGTCAACACAGACACTAACAATTTCACAGCAGGCAGAGTGAGACCTAGTAGAAGGGTATGTGCACTGTGGAGTTTTAATCATACCAGGAAGTCTTTTAAAAAAAAAAGCTTTAAAAAAACTCTTTTTATGAACGTGGATTAAACACAGGTTGCAGTATTGTCAGCCCCAATATTCAGCACTCATAAGAACCTAAAAAAAAAAAAAGAGCCTTTAACAACCCAACATTTTAGGTTCTTTTTATTGTCATCCTGGATTTTGATCCTTTAGGATCCACTTGGGTCATGTTTTCAAGCTTTTCCCCCCTCACAATTCTGAACACTAGAAACAGAGCCGGCTCCAGGGATTTTGCTGCCCCAAGCAGCCAAAAAAAAAGAAAGAAAAGCGATCGCGATCTGCAGCAATTCAGTGGGAGGTCCTTTGCTCTGAGCGGGAGTGAGGAACTCTCTGCTGAATTGCCGCCGAATACTTGAAAGTGCCACCCCACTCTGGAGTGGCTGCCCCAAGCACCTCCTTGATAAGCTGGTGCCTGGAGCTGGCCCTGACTAGAAACATACTTTTTTAAAATAAAAAAAAATTGCTTATACAAAATATGGAGGAATTTATATATTTGGATCTGAAATTGAGACTCTCTTAACTCTTGATCTATATACCTCAACAGTCAGGGAAAACTAAAGCCATGGTGTTTTGGTTTTGTTTTTTAATTCCTAGTATCTATGGAACTCTATTCAGTTGAAAAATCTGATGCAAACATAAGCTAAAACATGAAGATTATGTCTCTGATCCTGCAACATGTAGCACATGAACGGAATGCCTCTACCTGTGGAGATCTCTGCTGACATCAGTAGCCGTCTGTGCAGGCACAGCACTCTACACATTGAAGAAGCAAGGCCTAAAATGGTAGAAGCAACTGATTCAAGTGCAGATCATGATAAAAGACATACTGACTAATACAAAGAAAAACAACTTCATAAGTCAATATCAAAATTAAAACTTTTTTTTAAATTTCATATTGCTGTTTAATTTCATATCCCCTAAAGCGGAATTCAGCTTCACTCAGTCTCTCAAATGGATGTGGCAGGCAGACTTTATTAATAATAATTGATGAATCCTGCCCATTATGCATCTAACTCTCAGTGCTAACCCACAAACATGCTTTTGGAGGTAAGTATGAGAAACTGAAGGAAAAGTTTGTGTGCGGTAAATGCAGAAGACTCCAGCATTCTAAAGCCAGTTCCTTAAAACTATAATCAATTTTCTGAATACTTCAAAAATAAAAACAGAGGATAAAAAACAACAGATTAGTTCAGAAAGTATTCAGCCTCCCTACTTTTGCAGTTCTCATTAGTGGAAATCCCCATAATTTTTAGACGAGATTGTAGCAGACTCCTCCCTCTGTCACTCCCTTCCCCTGCCTCTGTGAGCAAAGGGGAAGTGAGACTAGGCATTTGTTGCTTAGACTTGGGAAACAGAGTTCAACAGAAGCTCAGCCTCCAGCTGCATCATGGGGCTCGGTGAATAAAAGTACAACTGTTAATTGCCATGTTTATTTCTCTGTTGTGAATTGACACTTGTCCATACATAATCATGTGTATCAGTAAAACATCTTTCCTTAATTTGAATTGGAGTCCTTTGGCCCATGAAAAATATATGGTATTAGTCCAACTCAAAGCAGTTAATCACACAACTTTAGAAAAGTGCTGGGTATTGATAGTGGATTGGTGTGTTTAGCAAGCTCCTTTTTATTTTCATTCTCAGCTGTGAATCTTTTGCTGTCACTTTACTGTAGAAAATTTAATTTCTCATTTCTTTCCATCTACTTGTAAAATGGCTTGTAGCCATACCACCTTCTACCATGACCCTGTCAGATTTCACATGCTAAGCAGCCTCAGGCAAGGTGAGTGTTTTGGATGTGAGATCTCTAAAGAAAACCCAAGTACTTTTAGTATTAAATCAATGCCTCAGCATGGTGCAGGGTGCATTGTGCTACGTATGGTGCAGTCTGATAGATGCAATGTAAAACCACAGTTGTCACCACTTAAGGTGATAAAAAAAAATCCCATGGTATACTTCACAAGAGCAGAACTATTAGCCCCAGTGTCTTGACCAAATTCCAGCTTGTATGATTACATTTTACATCTCTGATTTTCCCCTGTATTTTCAATTACGTACACCATACTTGGCTGCGACCTAAAAGTTGTAGTGGAGTGCTGCATGCTGTTCAACAATTGCTGGTTTTCACACCATTGTTAAATGACCATTTGTGGTCAGCAAAGTGATTTTACAAACATAAATATGTTAGTAATGCTTTCTAAGTTGCTTTGGAATCTACCCAGATGAGACACTATCACTCTCTTCTCTCTTGGTTCTCCTCCTACCTCTTTAATCACTCTTACAGCATGTGTTTTGGAGGATCATCCTCCTTTGCCCTTCAATTTTTGGTGGGTGTTCCACAGGACCCTGTCCTTGGTCCCCCTTCCGTCTCCCTCTATACCTTACCTGTGGGTTATCTCATCCACAACCACAAATTCAACAACTATCTCTATGCTGTGTTGACTCATAGGTCTACCTCTCCAAGACTTATCTCCTGTCCAAAGTAAAATCTCGGCCTGTATCTCCGTTATCGTTATCACCTTGCAGATACACAGCCATCAGCCCAAGAGCAACAGGGCTAAAATGTAGTTTTTGATCTGTCCTCCAAGTTCTCTCTGTTACCTCCTTTCTCAGTCATTGTAGACAACATCGCCATGCTGCCTGTCACTCAGCCCCATAACCTGGGCATACTCTTCCACTCACTCTTCTCTCTAGGTCCTCACATCCAGGCGATGTCTAAATCTTGCTGGTTCTTTCTGCATCACATCTCTAAGATATAGCATTTCCCATCCATCCATCCAGCTAAAACTCTCATCCATGCCCTCATCATCTTGCATCTCAAATTACTTTAAAATCCTTCTTGCTGGCTTTGGCAAGTGCAGTCTTGCCCTACTCACATCCATTCACAATGCTGTTGCAAAGATGACTTTCCTGCTCAATAACTTTGATCATGTCACCCCATTCTTTGCACCCTTCCACTGATGACTCCTCCTCTATCACATCAAACATAAGCTGCTTGTCTTCACTTTCAAGACCTTCACAGTCGATCCTCACACTATCATCAGTCAATCACTATCAAACTGTCAACAACACCCTTCAGTTGGCCCATGACTGCCAGTGTCTATTGCCTGCTTGTTAATTTTCAAACAAGCATCTTTGTGCAGGCTGCCTTACATGCTTGAGATGTGCTCCACATAAACATCCACAAAGCAACCTCATGTACACCTTCAAATCCATAGACTGTCCTTTGCTATGATGCCTACACAAAACAAAACAAAACAAAACAAAACAAAAAAAACCCTTGACAACAGTTAGGTTGCTGGTATACTGAGACCACTGCCTATCAGACTGACCAATACTGTCACATTGTTTCCTTCTAATCCTCCATAAATTTGCCTGCATCCATCTATCACCTTTTCTTATACTTAGATTGTAAGCTCCTCGGAGTAGGGTCTGTGTTTGTACAGCACCTAGTACAATGGGGTCCTGATCCATGAGTAGGGCCCCTATGTGCTATAGTAATACAAACAAATATATACTATAATAATAAATGTAAGAACATCATCAAAATCTATTGTTTAGTTTTAAGGTGAAGCTAGAGAAACAAACCAAAGTCACTAGGAAAAGGCAACTGAAAACATAATAAAATAAAACTAGAATTTTAGAATCATTGGTGGTTAGACTGGAAGGAACCTCAACTTGCTAAGGCCAAGAATTTGCTTTATTAAGTATAAAAGATTCTACATTGTATTCTCCATGAGCTCTTTCTCAGTTCCAATGCAGGCAAACTCCTGATTGATTGCAGAGAGCTCTAACTGAGTAAAGACTTGAGGATTTATATTCATAAGGACTTGGAAATCTCTACTCTTAATTTTATAAGCCTTGTGAAAATCTTATAGTCCAAAGATTAAGAAGCTATATGTTTTAGAAAGGCTTATTTTAAAGTAATGGATACCTAACAGAGCTAGCAATCAAGCTTTTGTGCAACTATATAGTGCAACCATAAAATAAAATGGATTCTCTCTGTGCATTTTATATTGCTTTAAATACCAAATTAATAAGAAATTATCTGACATCCATTATAAAATGCTACCCATTTTGATGAAGCTCATTGGAAGTACTGAAATCAGAAACTCTCATCTGGACAGATTTGAATCATGGCTCTTGAATTTGTTTTCATTTTCACCTTTAATTTAATCCTTGTAGTTTTAGTTTTGTTTTGCAGAAAAGTATCCATAAGTTGCTACGATATAGAAAGTTCCATCTTATAAATTGCTTTGGAATTTTATGTGACAGCAGTGAGTACTAAAAGTTACTTTTTATTTAAACATATTAGATTTTAAAATAGAATTAAAAATTATGGTCTGTGGGTACAGTGTGAAGTTCCTGTGTCATAAACACAAACTCTTGATTATACTTTCAAACTTTAAAATCTCATCACAAGATATAAAAACATGTAATTGTATGAAGATATGTGAGTTTAAGATTTCATTTATGATCAAAAAAAGTTGTTTTCCATTCCTTTGTTCTGAGCATAGCTGTAACTATATTACATCTCCCCTAGTGCTCAAATAATCTTTCATATTTTTTCTTTTAAACTGTAAATTGAGATGTTACTTTTGATTATGCTCTTCATTTTGAAGTGGAATTGTGATAGAGGTGGTCTCTGCAATAGATTCAGAGTCTTCAGACATTTTAGAAACTCTCAAGTTGTACACTATGTACTTCTGGTAGCTATAGGCTGGGAAGGTGGATGGATGACTGGGGTAAAATATCAGAAATTCAGGAGCAGGTTGACTGGAGCCAGTATACATTGGGTTTGACTTTCTGCTTGGACAGTACCTAATCTTCATGGTTTTGATCACTCTCAGTTCCCAGAATCTAGCCCAAAGAGAGCTGTAAATAAAGAAAATTAAAGATACGTATGTCCCATAGCTCCTGTACAGCCCTAGAGAGGTGAGAGTACATTGGATTTACTACTATTGAATTCAGTGAAAATTTAATTGGAGAAGGATAAAGTCATTTAGGTGAAGGTCTGACAAGGAATTCTACATTACTAAAGAAAAAGCAGCTAAGTGCTAACGAGGTTGTTAGGAAAGTTTCTCTCTTCCATACCAAGAGTAAATGTGTGTTTTATTTATCTGTTATCAATGGTTCTGGGCATATATGCTTTATGTTCCTTTTTTATAAGTGGAAATGCTGCTTCTCAAAAAAGGAAGACAGACTTTAGATTGATTGATTCACCATCCTCATAGCCTATATTTTAAAAAATAGACAATGGGAGGGATATTGAGGAACTCCATTCAGAAGCATCAATCAAGGTCAGCCCTCCCTGCCCCCCCCAATGAGGGCACTGTATAAACATGCAGGAAGACAGCTCCTTCCCTGAATTAATGCAACTCCCTGATCATGCAAACATTTGATACACATGCTTAACATCATGTACATGATAAGTCCCTATGACTGTTCCCCAGCTCCCATGCATAAAGTTAAACATGTGGAAAGTGTTTACACGATTGGGGCCTCCTGTGTTTTTGCCATCCTTTAACAATACAAACTCACAATTAAAAAGCCATCAAAAATCTATTTTTCACATTTAAAAAAAACCCACTTTGTAAACTTAAGACAATCTTTCCCAAAGGAATAGGCATGTATTCAAAGCATTAGTCCAGCAAAAACTTTTACACAGAAGGAATTCAAATACATATCACCAATGGCTGAAAATCATAAGCCACTTCAACTGAGTATGGTGTCTTCTGTCCAATTTCTGGTGGACAAGTGCCACATCAAGAAAACTGCTGTGGCCTAGGCTGCCAAGCCCCATAAGAGAGCCAGGATTACTAAATATAAAGAGTGAACATCAAAACCACTTGTTCAAATAGAGTAAACTGGTTTTCCCAAAGGCCAAACATCTCCCAAAGAAGAAGGGCTACTGCAACTACTCTAACAGGAGCTTAAGATTGGATGAGTTTGGTGATCTTGGCCCCATGCTGGAACTTTTGCCTTTAATGCTGACCTAGTGCTGAACTCTTGGGTCCAGCGGTCAGGGAGAGCTCCTTACTGGTCTCAGAAGAACTCAAACAAGAAGGGGAAGAGAGAAGAGAAAAAGGGGGAAGGAGAGTAAAAGGGAAGGGGAAGACAACATGAGAGGGGAGGGAGAGTAAAAGGGGAGGGAGAGGAGAGTCAAGGAAGGAAATGGAAGGGGAAGAATAAAAGAGAGGGGAAAGTACAAGGAGGGAAGAAAGGCAAGTCAAGGAGAGGGAAGAAGAGTGAGAGAAAGGAAAAGAAGGAGGAGAGTAAGGGGGAAGGAGAGTGAGAACAGGAGAAGAGTAAGAAAGGGCGTTGGTAATGTGAAGGAAGAAGGAATGTACAAGAGAGGGAGAAAGAAGCATGAGGGAAGGGAGGAGAGAGACAGAAGGGAAAGGATAGGAGGAGAGGAAGGGAGAGTGGGACGGTAACGTCAGGGAAGGGAGGAGACTAAAAGAGCGGGGAGGAAAAGAAGGAAGAGGGGGAAGGAGAGTGAGAAAAGGAAAAGGTCGGGAAGAGAGAGGAAAGGTAACGTGAGGGAAGGAAGAAGGAAAAAGGCAGGAGGAGAGCAAGGGACGGGACAGAGGAAAGGGAGAAGAGGAGAAAACAAGGGCGGTGAAGGAGCAAGCGGAGCTGGAGGATGGCTCTGTCCCGCGCCCCGCCGCCGGAGGACGGGCTCTGGGGCTAGGTTTCCTTCTGGAGCCGGTGCAGTAGGATGCCACCCCCCCCGGGGCGAGGCGGAGCCGGCGGGGCAGGTGAGCTGGCCGGGGCGGAGGAGGGAGCCGTGCCCCGGCGGGCGGAGCGCAGGGGCGGGGGGGCGGAGCGCCAGGGGGCGGGCCGGCAGGGCTGGGCTGGGAACTCGCTAGCTCTCGGACAGCGCTCGGCCTGGGAGCTGCCGGAGCTCCGCGCCGTCTGGCTAGGACACCGGCCCCACCGTGCTCAGCTCTCCGGGAGGCGGTGAGTGCCTGGGGTCCGCGCGGGGCTCGCCGCCCGGGTACCTGCCGCCGGGGCCCCGGCTTGGGGAGTTCCCCGCTTCGCACGGCAGTTCCTGCCTCGCCTGGCGCCGGGTGAATGAGGAAGCGGCACAGGCGCTCCTTTCCCACCCCTCCTTCTGCAGGAGGCTCCTTCGTGCCTTGGTTGCGGGTGCTGGCCGAGGGGGGGGCCCTGTCCCTGTCCCCGCTCAGGGGGTGCGCATCTCCGCGGGGGGCAGCGCTCGGTCTGCTCCAGCCTGTGGCTCTCCCTTTAGCCGCCCCCGGGAGCTCAGGTTCCCCTCTCAGCATTGGCAGGGTGGCGGGGGTAGCTGGCTTTGGGCTCAGGACGGGGACACTCGTGTAAGTCAGCGAGGGAGCCTTGATCTGGCCTGTCTTCCCCTCCTGGCGGCGTAAGGAGAGACGGTCGGGGCTGCTCCGCAGAGCTCTCACAGCTGTGGGGTAAGCAAAGGTTGCCTCTGACATCCTTTGGCGAGGAGATAACTCCACCATGGCTTCCTGGCTCTGTGAGCCTCCATATTTTGTGTAACGACTCCGTGGTGAAGGCACAGAAATCAGGGAGTATAAACGTAAGTCCTTCTGTCGGCTCGGTCCGTCTTGTTGACAGTTTTGTTTGCTGACTTCGGATTCAGTTTTTCTTCTGGGTGAACTTGCTCCTAAGAGTTACGCTTTTGCTTTAGTCATTTACCTTCCGAAGGTCTTGCTGCAAATGCCTTACTTGTTACATGCTAAACCAGGGATAGGCAACCTATGGCACGAGTGCAGAAGGCAGCACCCGAGCTGATTTTCAGTGGCACTTGCACTACCCGGGTCCTGGCCACCAGTCCGAGGGGCTCTGCATTTTAACTTAATTTTAAATGAAGCTTCTTAAACATTTTAGAAACCTTATTTACTTTACATACAACAACAGTTTAATTATCTATTATAGACTTATAGAAAGAGACCTTCTAAAAAACGTTAAAACGTATGAGTGGCACCAGGGCTAGCTCTAGCCATTTTGCAGCCCCAAGCACGGCAGCATGCCGCGGGGGTGCTCTGCTGCTCGCTGGTCCCGTGGCTCCAGTGGACCTCCCGCAGGGACCGGAGCCGCGGGACCGGCGGACCCTCGGCAGGGACGCCTGCGGGAGGTCCACCGGAGCCGCGGGACCGGCGGACCCTCGGCAGGGACGCCTGCGGGAGGTCCACCGGAGCCGCGGGACCGGCGGACCCTCGGCAGGGACGCCTGCGGGAGGTCCACCGGAGCCGCGGGACCGGCGGACCCTCGGCAGGGACGCCTGCGGGAGGTCCACCGGAGCCACCTGCTGCCCTCCTGGCAACCGGGAGAGCGCC
This sequence comes from Gopherus evgoodei, assembly GCF_007399415.2. NCBI lineage: Eukaryota > Metazoa > Chordata > Testudines > Testudinidae > Gopherus > Gopherus evgoodei. The sequence continues at coordinate 88,262,016 of NC_044328.1, forward strand.
CCCCGCGGCGTGCCACCCCAAGCATGCCCTTGGCATGCTGGGGTCTGGAGCTAGCCCTGAGTGGCACGCAAAACCTTAAATTAGAGTGAATAAATGAAGACTCGGCACACCACTTCTGATAGGTTGCCGACTCCGTGCTAAACTTTGTTTGAGTGTAAAAGCTGGTCAGTGGTTGTTTGTAAATCAGCACATGATTTTTGTTAAATAGCTTACTGAATATTGAGAGTCAGATCAGTAAACATATTGAAACAGGGGTCTCTGGCTAACTCTGAACTAAGGTAGTGGCCACAGATGCTGATGCCAGTTAATATACATGATAATAGACTTGCGTAACAAAACCCGAATTTAGTACATTTAGAAAGCAGATTAAAAAAGTCTTCCTAACTGATTTGTGTTTCCCCTTTTCTTGAGAGGATGGGAATTGGCAAGAGTACATTGACATTTTTTAAATTGTTGTTGTTGAATATAGCCAACATGACAATTGATGCTAATCAAATGGTCCTTGTAACAAATGATGACAGTCATATAGTTTTTAGTTAGGTGTTTTCAGTGGTGCTCTTGCTTCAGAAGTGAGGGGCCAGGAAGTAAGGATGCTTATACTCTTCTACATGTTAGTAAAAGTTGTATCGCTGTATGTGAAATGGCTCAGCTGTGTGAATGAGAGACTTTTTTTGTGTGGACTTTGTCCTTAGCTTGTCTTCTGGTTTCACTGTGATAATAGCGATCATTAGCTCCAGGAAGCATAGCTAACCTGGACAGGGAAACTTTGCGTTCAGGGAGGAATCATAATTTAGCCCAGGAATGTTACAGAATGAAGTCATTTATCTATCTATCATGTCAGCTAAACGTTTGATTATAAAACAGCCGTAGCTTCCTTTGATTTGGGAAATGAAGCAACATATCAGCAGAACATACTGTAAAAATATATATACACCAAAAGCAAATGGGAGCAAAGCTGAGTTTTCAGTGAGCTAAGCAAATTATTACTATATGACAAGATAATGGAATTCTTTCATCTTCAATCCCTGTTCAAATATCTGGAGTTTGTGTAATGTAGGGCTGCCAATTTTGATTGGACATATTCCTGGAGGTTTCATCACATGACATAATCTTTAATTCCTGGAGACTCCAGGAAGGTTGGCAACCCTACACTCTGTGTGTGCATGTATATGCATTTGTTTGTTTTATAGACCCCTCTGTGCTGATCCATGGAGGATGTGAGTTGTTACAGTGTCCAATTACTGAGCCTTGTCTCATTCACTCAAACTCATGCTGTTAATTTTTGAGGTCCTGGGTTCAAAATCATGTCAGTCAAGATGGTATCTGTCACATTTGCACGTAATATAGATCCTAAGTATGGTGAGATTAGTCTTTTTAGTCCAGACACACGTGTCATCAGTTTTTGTTTCTCGAGGATTGCTATTGGATATGCAGCACATTTGAACCATAAGTACAAATGCTCAGCATGGCAAGCTATAAAATCCCTCGCTATGTGATCAGATATGGAGCTTTTGAAAGCAGTTAGAAAACAGAGTAAAATTTAAGGAATTAACCTTTCTGGTCTCCCCTTTTTGTATGCATACAATATATGCATACACATACCCCCTACTATATGTATAAGTTCATAGAGGAAACTTCAGAATTCTCCAATGAGAATACTACGCTGGAGTTTGAACCTTTAACATTATTGAAATATAGCATTTTATGTTCATATCTGAAGTCTTAATTTACAGAGGTTGGTTGGATATTGTGCTGTCTCTCGCCTAAAATACCTAGGTAGCCCAGAGGAGATGATATTTCTTTTCACGTAGGAACTGCCAGGTCCAAAAGTCCATCTAGTCTAATATCCTCTGAGTTGACAGTGGGCAGGACCAGGGGAAGTTGTAAGAACCCCACTGAAGACAAATGGGAGATCATCTGGCTCCCACATTCTCACTCTGTTAATCTCAAACTGTTAGTTTGGTTTAACTTGAAACATTAGGTTTAAAGTCTCTAACAAAATGTTGTTCACATTAACTTTCATAACTTTGGATATTCTTGTTATCCATATGAATGTCCAATTTCTTTTGAATTTTGGTAATTTCTTGGCCTCATGCACATGTTTAGGCTATGTCTACACTGCAATCAGAGGCGTGATTTGCAGTTTCTGCAGGCATATCCATGCTTGCTTTAGTCTAGCTAACCCACTGAGATAGCAATGCAGGCATGGGCTTCAACATGGGCTTTCCAAGTCTGCCCAGTCGACATAGATACGTATCGGGTTGCTAGCCCGCATTGAAGACTGCACTGCTGCATCTTCACTGCCATTTTAGTGAGCTCGCTAGATTCAAGCTACCATAGGTATGCCTAGCCAAGATGTAAATCACACCTCCAGTTGCAGTGGAGGCATACCCCAAGTGCTTCTTTCACTTGATACGCTAGCTACTGTTAAATGCACAGGCAAGTAATGCATGCTGTGCGCCACACCAAAGAAAGAACCAGAGAAAGAAATGCCATTGGGTTTTGAGGTGACTGCAGTTTGTCAAGCCGAAGCAGCAACATTGTAGTTTTCCTGAAATGTTCCTTAACTGCTCAACAGCAACTTCAGTAATTTAAAAAAAAATGTTCAGCATTTCCTGTTTAGAGCAGTTCCTGAAAATGTCTGTTACAAAAATGTATAAGCTAATATCTGATATTCTGACTGATGGATTATCAGTTACCCAAAGCCACAGTGGAAAGTCTGCAAACTTTGGGGAAAGAGTTAAACACTGCAGATTGCAACACACAGTTTCAGAACATTATCTTCTTTTTCAGCTTCTACTTCCTACCTCAAGTTGTATGTTAAAATACAATCATTAGGTTTCACAAATGCATTCCCATGCATGTACCCTTTATCTTATTCTTTTTATAATACTCTTCTTGACTTAAGGTTCTTTGACTGTCATTTTTTAAAAAAACTTCTTATAATGGCCTTCAATTAAGCATTACCTGTTCATGAAATTTAAAATATTGTTATTTCTAAAGGGGCTGAGAGACAGAGAGGGTAAAACTGTACATTTTGGAATTGTATTTTTAAACCAAAATTTCTACAACATGAGAAATATTACTCCATTAAGCACAAATTAAATGGTTTTGTGTAATGATAAATGAAATGGAGTTAAGAATTACCAGTACTTTAGCAATCTAATTCTAGGAGTTCAAACTTAGCTGTCAAGTTATTACAGCTGCTCAGTGGCAATGAATGGCTCAATATGAGAGTGTAGGCAACTGTCATCTGTTACAAAGCTCTGTTGATGTAAGGCCAATATAGTTGTTAAATGCAGCATAGAGTCACTGTCTGATGTGAAGCAGAATTCATAGAAAGTAGTCTGAGTTCTGCCATGTCCCCCCTACCACCCTCCTGTGTTTAAAACAGTGATTCCCATGCTGAGACAAACCTGATGAAAAGAGATCTCTTAAACATAGGAAGCAATTTACTTTGGCTGGTATTTTGCCTATGTCATAATTATTTGTGAATATATTTGGGGTATATTTTTTATAACATATAGCCTGCCTTTTCCTTGTGCTCAACTATACTGTACAGTCATAATTCTGTCACCATGGCATCGGTCTGGTGAGCCTGAAATACTGAGATATAATAAATTCCAATTTCTGATCTCACAGCACAGTGAAGAGAAAACGGGCTACGAGGAAAGCAGCCCTGCTTAAATGTATTTACTTTTGTGAGCTTGCAAATTTTGGAAGGATATTTAAAAACAAATCTATATACTTATCAAAATAATAGATTAAGTAAATATCATCAATAACAAAGTTTTTTTTTGTATTAAAGCCACTCTCTAAATTGACCCTGGGCCTAAAATTAGACCTGCCGCTCTTGTTTCTGGTTCAAGGATATGCACATCATGCTGTCCCTCTGTTTTGCTTGTCGTCTTAATTTTGGGGAGTAGGCAAGACGCTTATGTGTTCCAGATCTTGGCTCTCTAATGAGTTGGAGTTCAGATCTTAGACCTCAGATTTGAGGAAGAGATAAGGAACTCTTCCTCCGTCACCACCAAGATCAGAAAGACATTCACCTCCCACAAAAAAAAAAAAGGTTGAGTAGACCAGGGCTTGAAACATCAAACACTAGTCAAAGGCAGATATAAAAGGAGGGAACCACTAGTGAAATTCCAGAGTAACCCACTTGTTATTAGAAACCCAATGCCCCCACTATCATTGGCTGCTGAAAAGAGTGCTGGGATTCCTACCGGAATGCTCTCCTTGGACTTTAGTCTGGCCTCCATCTTGCATATCGGCTTATGGCTAGCAGGTGCCTAATAAACATGAATGCGTTTTCCTCTTCCATTCAGCCTTGTAACTTATTTGTGGAGCTCCACTACTGTACCTCTCGACAGCTTCCTTTGAGTCCTCCTCTCCTTGAATAGTCTCAATGCCTGAGTTGGTTCCTGATAGTTTCAAGCTGTGCAAGGGGTCCTAAATGCCAGCAGAGAAAGGAACCTGAGTTTTGCAGAAGGATAAAATTAACATACTCTGGTCATTTTCACTGTTGCTATTCAGAACCCCCTGGACAGCAGTGGAAAATATCAAGAATCATGCCAATTTGAATCTGTTGTATTTGGCAAAGCTGTGAGGGATAGAGACAGACACTAGAGCTCTCTTTGCAAACTCAGAAAGAAAACAGTACATTGGTTTATATTGTGTCCTATGTAGAAGGTTATCTTAGCTGCCATAAGAACTAGAGAGTGATAGCTTGACTTACTTATTTTTTCCCCATATGTACTGATCACCCTGTGTAATGAGAACTGTGGGTACTCTCAGGACCTGTGACAATCAGGCTATTTAATTTTTTTAAATATGTGTTAGTTTATGCAGAAATAGAGGTATTGAAGTCCACTTGCCAGGAAAAGCTTCCACCTGTCAGAGGCAGGATTTATTTTTTCACTAGACTGAATTAGATTTTGGACCTGTCAAACTTGCTGTCGCTTGTTATCTTTTTTTTTTTTTTTTTTCCAATTGACAAAAATTCAGTTAGAATTGATGCTGTTCTAACTAGTAGGAGGGAGGCTTAGGGAAAACTCCAAAGGCATAAGCTGAGGTGCTAGACTTTAATATTAGTATTTTATAAATGTTTCTTAAAGGGGAGGGCAACTGCACAAAATTAATAAAAAGCTATAGAATATGCATTGCAGTATCCCAGTCCAGTATCTTTCAGTAACTGTGTTGACGGAAACAAGGAGCAAAGCAGTAACTTGGCACTTAGTTTACTAGAGAGAATGCCTCATGCTACTCGGCCAGCAACCTCAGAAGAGAGCCATCCCATTCCTCCTTTGTCAGCTGGACCATGATGATGGGATGCAAGTCCTCTGGGGTGATCAGAGGGGTTAAAAGTTCATGAAACTTGGGAACAACTTTGATCCATTTGAGAAATAGAGGGTCTTTACAAATTGTTGCAATGTTGGTGCTGAGTGATTTGAAGGTTTGTTATGCCTTTCAAATAAATGTAGTTTATTGTCACTTAATGCTTAAGGCTGAAGCTGCCAAAAGATTGAGATTCAATGGGAGTTGGGTACTTAACTTGTTTAAAAACCTCAGTATAAATATTTAAACACATTTTGATGCAAAAACACATTCACCCTTGGAAGCGATGATGCTGTATCAATATGGCTGCTGCACATGATCAAACATTAACAGGGGTAGGCAACCTCTGGCATGCGTGCCGAAGGCGTCATGCAAGCTGATTTTCAGTGGCACTCACACTGCCTGGGTCCTTGCCACTGGTCTGGGGGCTTTGCATTTTAATTTAATTTTAAATGAAGCTGCTTAAACATTTTAAAAACTTTATTTACTTTATATACAACAATAGTTTAGTTATATATTATAGAGACTTAGAGAGAGAGACCTTCTAAAAATGTTGAAATGTATTACTGGCATGTGAAACCTTAAATTAGGGTGAATAATGAAGACTTGGCACACCACTTCTGAAAGGTTGCCGAACCCTGCACTAAAATCATTTTCATGTGATTGATATCTGACTTTGTAAAGTAAAATCAGTTTCTATAAACAGAATTTCAGAACACATCTACATAAATAGAAAATAATTTTAGGTATTTCAGTTCCCATGAATCTGGGTTAACATGTAGTTAGTTTGCTGTTGTGTGTGGTGTTTAAAAGTTTATGTAAGGGTGTTTTCCCAAGCACATTCAATTGGTATTCATGCAGTGATAACTGCTTAATAAACTGTTCGGTGTGTTTCTATGTGGCTGTCACAGATAATTTCATAGAACTGTAGCATGAGTAATGCACCTTAATGGTTTCACCTGGAAAGGGACACACACAAAGTTGCTAGGCCTTAAATTATACAAGTTCAACTATGTTTTGGAGTGTGTATGTGTAGTTGGGGGGTGCTTCTTGTTACCTGTATTTTTGGGCGGGCAGAGAATCAAAACTTAAAAATGTGGCTTAAAAGGATTCTTGTGGATTCCAGCATGTTACCTGCTTAAAAGAACAGGGCAGATGGGCAAATTACCAACGAGAACAAGAGATAATTTGGATGACATTACAGTCATGGGCAAAGTATTATTAGGTTGTTTGCTTAGTTGGTATGTCATCCAATAATGCCACTTCATTGACAGTATTATTTTTATTTGTGTGGTAGTAGTTCCTATGAGCCCCCAATCATAGACTAGTGTTTGTTTATGCACAGGCCACCTCTTTCGTTATAGGAAGTATCATCCTTCCTTGGTTTGCAGAGATGATTTATAGATCACAGGCCTGGTTTTAACACTGGCTGTGTGACCATAAACACCTGTATATCTTGACCTCATGAAGTCCCTTCTAGTCCTGTGATTCTATGAAACATGCCCAGCAAGAACAATAGATGTTTTCCCTCCCAACATAAAAAGTTACACATGTTGGGGGGGATGAAAATCTAGACCTGTGCTGGCTTAACTTAGTTTTTTATTATGTGTTGGTTTCATGAGATGACAGATAGGGAACAAAAAGGTGAAACTTACTCTTAGGTCCCATAAGTTAAAGGTCAAGTTATGTAATAAGCCATTTAGAACCTCATTTTCCCCAGAGTACCTTTCTGTTGCAAACCTGTTAAAAGCAATGTTTGTGAATGTTGATTTTTGCACCTCTTATCACTTTAAAGTCCATGGTTTCTTGAGGAAGTGCAGTTTATCTTCACCATCACATTCTTCTGCCTGACTAAGGCCTTGGCTACACTGGAGAGTTACAGTGCTGGTAGTGGCTTTACAGTGCTGCAACTTACTCCCCGTCCAGACTGGCAAGGCACATACAGCGCTGTATCTCCCTGGCTACAGCACTGGTTGTACTCCACAGGGACGAGAGGAATAAAGAGAACAGCGCTGGTGCTGCAGCGCTGGAGTGCCAGTGTAAACAGTGATTGATCTTACTACACTGTAACTGACCTCGGGAATTTTCCCATAATGCTTTTAACTAAAGAACTCTCTTTGTTTTGTTATGATGCCTCTTTGTTTTGTTGTGAACTCCAGGCTCCCGGAGCTGCTTATCTAAAAAACAAACACACCTACTGTTTGCTTGAGTAGAGGCAGGCAGGGAATGTCCACAGCTAGTGTTTGCTTGAGGAGAGAAACAGCACCATGAGGCTATTTGCATTTAAGAGTGAATGAGAGAGGGTTGGGGGAAGGGGTCGGAATTTGCAAGGCAGGGAGCTGACACAGTGTCAGCTCCAAAAATCCACTCACTCTCTCTCCCCCACGCTCCCTGTCACACTCCACCCCAACCCCCTCTTTTGAAAAGCACGTTGCAGCCACTTGAACGCTGGGATAGCTGCCCGTAATGCACCACTCCCAACACCGCTGCAAATGTGGCCACACTGCAGCGCTGGTAGCTGTCAGTGTGGCCACACTGTGGGTATGGCTACATTTGGAATTTCAAAGCGCTGCCGCGGCAGTGCTGCGGGAGCGCTGCCGCGGGAGCACTTTGAAGTGTGAGTGTAGTCAGAGCGGCAGTGCTGGGAGAGAGCTCTCCCAGCGCTGCATGTAAACCACATCCCTTACAGGTGTAGCGTGCAGCGCTGGGAGCTGTGCTCCCAGTGCTGCTGCCCTGATTACACTGACGCTTTACAGCGCTGTATCTTGCAGCGCTCAGGGGGTGTTTTTTCAAACCCCAGTTGCAGTGCTGTAAAGTGTGAGTGTAGCCAAGCCCTGCAGCGCTTTCCCTACACAGCTGTACGAAGACAGCTTTAACTCCCAGCGCTGTACAGCTGCAAGTGTAGCCAAACCCTAAGAACTTGCTAAACCTGAACACTCAATGATTACAGAGTTTGGTCCTCATCATGCCTGTGGCAGCTCGTATATGTCAGTGCACCAGATTTATTTTGTGTCAACATGCAATATAGGAAGAGTTACAGAGAGAGAGGAAGTCTTATTGTTTGTTGTGATATCAGACTTATCTTTTTGTTTGCCTACTGATTGAAATACATTTCTGGAAACTTGTGACCAGATATTTAAAGATATTTAGGTGTCTAAAGATGCAGCTAGGCACCTAATGAGATTTTCAAAGGCACCTAACTTCCACTGAAACCAGTGGGACTTGGGGCACCTAGGTGCTTCTGAAAATCCCAGTAGGTGCCTAAATACCTTTAAAAATCTGTCTCTTAGTAAAATATTATGGACTAGACCCTGCAAGCCAAAACTCCCACTTACTTCAATACAGCTTAGTTAGTCTGTTGCTAACAGAGCTATTTGGTGAGGTTTTTTAAAACTAAACTTAACAGGTAGTGTGCACATTTGCCAAAAACTTCTGTTTGGGAACTGCTTCGGGCTGAGTGGGAAGTAAGGTGAGGCATGAGGTTTATTCATTTAAAGAAAACTTGCTGCTTGAAAAATTAATAACAATTGAGAAACTCCAGGCCAAATCCTTCCATAGTACCATCTTAGTGAAATATATGTAGCAAGATTCACCCCTTGCCTTTCATTTGCTATTGTCAAAAGAGTCAGTAATGGAGCTGAATGAGCATCATTCAAGTACTCCGAAAGATTTTTATTAAAATGAAACTAGCTTTTTTAATTGTGAGAATCTCGTAATAAAATGATAGCTTTTGTAATGCCTCCTGGGTGACTTTGCATTTGGTTGGCTCAACTAAGTAACTAAAGAAGGGAGTGTTTTGTATCTAAATTTTTTTTTTAGTGTTACTTGGATTACACTGGTGTAAATGCTGATTTGTGGCAATGACATAATTATATGTCAGATAATATTTTAATGGAAAACCTTTTGTCTATGTAGGATGTATTGCTTTTTTTAACAGTTTCTGATTCATTTAAATACATCTAAGAAAATAACACAGATGATGTATTTATTTCAGGGTGGATGGGTGTTTTCCTCTTGTTAAGATCTCATGCTTTTGACAGCAAACTTTGCTTCCTTTATAGATTCACGCTGTGATTCCTACAATAAGAACTAAAACCCCACACAGTCATATAAGTATGTGTGCATGTGATGGAGTAGGAGTTGATTTGACTAAAGATGCTTTCAGTACTGACAGAAGACTCTTCAAAAGTACCTGGAGATCTTTGCTGCAAAAATACCACATTTCTCATACTCTTTAGTTCAGTGATACTCAGACCTCAATGGTTCAGCATTATCGGTCAGCATTACCCAGAAGAGCCACAGTAGTGTGAATTAAATATTTCATTTACTGTAGTACTATATATTCATATTTAAACAGTATGACAGAGGAATTATACACACACAATATTCTCACAGTAAAACGACTGACCAAGTATTATTATTTTTGTCAACTTCAGTTGATTAATAACATAGTAAAAGCATCCTAATTAGTTTGGCTAATAATTAAATCATAGTGTTTTAATATCAAGTGCTGCAAAGAGCTTCAGGAGAAACATTAAAGAACCACTTGGGACTTGTGAGCCTGAGTCTGAGTATTGCTGCTCTAGATTTTAGGTGTGCGATGTGATCATAGAGTGACTTAATTCTTTATCATTCAGTTTGCTGATGCATTAGAGCTCTGTTAATGCAGAATTTCCAGTGGCTTCAAAAAAGTTTCATTGTGCTCTTATGCATCTGTTAGTTAAGTTCTGTGGCTTTCAGTGAACTAAAAAAATTCTTACTAAGATAAGATCTCATCAGGAAGTTGAGAGAGTTCACTAATAATGTCCTTTTCTTGTCTTCCTTAGCAGCTATCTGAAGCTGACTCTTGTCATTTCAATTCAGCAAGTTTATCCTGGTTCACTTGAGGATTATGTGACTCAGGTGCATAAGAGCACAGCTGAATTCATTTTGATAAACTAAGAACTGACCCAAACTTGGAAGTCAGCTGATGGCCCCAGTTCTATGTGGATCACAGGGAGGAAGTAGCCTCAGTGCTGGGATCTCCCCCATCCCAGTCACACCACTACAGAAAAGGAGACTCCCTCTCGCCAGTTCTCCAAACCCAGCGCAGGGGGAAGGGTAGAGAGAATGAGGGGCTAGTAGGCAAGGTTGCAGAACTCCTATTATGCCCCCTCTGACCCAGCAGAAGTTCAGCAGAAAAAAAACAAAACAGCCTGAATCTGTGTTATCTCATACAGAGATCTCCCTGCCCAAGGGAACCACCCTGGCCATAAAGACTCCCTGATAATGCAGTTCCAATAGAGCAGCTCTGCTATTGAACTGGGGGCTACTGGAGACCAAGCCACTGTGAAGAAACAGGACCTGCTTCAGATCCCTGAGAGCTTGCTAGGTTAAGGGAGAGTCTATAGTTTATTTCACAGTGGGCAGGGCTACCCCTGCACTTCCATCCGATTGGAATAGTAGAAGAGGAGCTTTTTGAGGGATCCTTGTAGAAACTTCCATCTTCTAGGGACTCCTTATATAGGCTTTTCTGAAGGAGGGAATGATTGGGCCAAAGGGTTTATAGGGCATTCCTATTGACTTCCTGGGGGCTTGGAGATTTGGCTTGGAATCGTCTTTATTTAAAAACAAAATACCAACAACAGACAAGTTTCTACAGAATGAGCATTAAAACTGAGGAATCTGCAGTCTGCTTGTGCTCTGCTCCTCCACGTCTAGTTGAACCAGGCTGTTAACTTAGTTCATGATGACTACTCCCTTTGCCTGTAATAGGTTGAACTTGCTGCTTTGTGTGACCACTTTAGGGATCTCTTGCAATTGGAAAGTGTTTATGAACCCGCATTTCACTCATTCATTTAATCAGGAATGAATCTCATGACAAAAGTTGATTTTTCAAAGAGCATATCTGGCAAGTGAGGACATAGTTTCATTTTACCTCAAATTAAGGTTCTTGGCTAGAAAAAAAATGACACCAGGCTCTTCTGTTTGCTTTATATGATACTTTTTAAGGATTATTTCCAGACTTCTCTGGTTTCCAGCTTAGTAGTCCTCTGCATCCCAAATGATCAGCTGCCAACCATCCTGACAAAGGTCTTACCAGCAGAGCCATTGTACTACAACTTGCTTGAACACCAGAGACTGAACTTATTGTATCATGGAGGCCTGTGAACATGGCCACTGGCTCTTGTTAGGCTAGCCCATGACTCTGCCTCTCTTGCATTACACTGGAAAGAAAAGGGGAAACTTTGGTTCATTCTGATCTCAGCTCCTCTCCTTTTCTCCCTCTGGTGAGGAGTAGAATGCACAGAGTGGTCTTAACTCCTTTCATTGTAGGGAGCTAGCAGTCACTTATACAGGGTATCAAGCTACAATGAACAGAATGCTGCTTGTGCTCTAGAAAAGGGGAAAGCCAAATTTTTGCTCCTGGAGGGAGCATATGAGTACTGGGGGATGGGGCAGCATGCGTGGAAGGGAATGGGGACTTGTGAATGAGGAAAAGCAGGAACGTGGAGGCTGAAATGGGGGGTGTCATAATTGAGGAGGTTGGGATCATGAGGGATTATAGGACTGGAAGGGGCCTCGAAAGGTCACCTAGTCCAGTCCCCTGCATTCATGGCCAGACTAAATATTATATAGAGCAGGCATTTGTCTAACCTTCTCTTAACAATCTCCCATGATGGGGATTCCACAACCTCCTTAGGCAATTTATTCCAGTACTTAACTATCCTAGAATTTTTCCTAATGTCCAACCTAAACTGCCCTTGTTGTAATTTAAGCCCATTGCTTCTTGTCCTATCCTCAGAGATTAAGGAGAACAACTTTTCTCCCTCCTCTTTGTAACAACCTTTTATGTGCTTGAAAACTGTTATGCTGTCCCCTCTGTCTTATCTTTTTCCAGACTGGACAAACCCAATTTTTTCAATCTTGTCTCATAGGTCATGTTTTCTAGACCTTTGATCATTTTTGTTGCTTTTCTCTGGACTTGCCTGAATTAGTCCACATCTTTTCTGAAATGTGGCACCCAGAACTGGACACAATACTCCAGTTGAGGCTTAATCAGCATGAAGTAGAGTGGAAGAATTACTTCTCGTGTCTTGCTTACAACATTTCTGCTAATACATCAGAGAATAATGTTTGCTTTTTTTGCAGCAGTGTTATACTGTTGACTCATATTTAGCTTGTGATCCATTATGACCTCCCAGATCCCTTTCCACAGTACTCCTTCCTAGGCAGTCATTTCCCCTTTTGTATGTGTGCAACTGATTGCTCCTTCCTCGGTGGAGTACTTTGTATTTGTCCGTATTGAATTTTATCCTATTTATTTCAGACCATTTCTCCAGTTTGTCCAGATCGTTTTGAATTTTAATCCTATCCGCCAAAACACTTGCAACCCCTCCCAGCTTGGTATCATCCGCAAACTTTATAAGTATACTCTCTATGCCATTATTTAAATCATTGATGAAGATATTGAACAGAACTGGACCCAGAACCGATTCCTGTAGGACCCCACTTGATATGCCCTTCCAGCTTGCACTGTGAACCACTGATGATTACTCTCTGGGAACAGTTTTTCAGCCCTTTTTTGCACCCACCTTATAGGTGCTCCCATAGAATGGGATGCTGAGCTAGAGGAGAGAATAGAACTGGGAGAGTGGGGTAATGAGGGAAGCTGAACTAAGCTACTGAGGAGCCTGGGGTATAGGGGAAGCCAACCTAGTGCAGAATCGGAGAATATGGGAAATTGTAATTATCCTGAAACATCATTATCCTGAAAGACCAAGTTTTCAAGCCGTATGGTGCTGCTTATAATTGCTGATCCAGGTTTATCTGGGATGCAGCATACCAATGGTATTCTCATGTGCTTTCTGGTGGTTTCACTAAGTATCTGGGAATTCTGGTTTTTATTATAAGGTTCTGGGGAAGAGCTGAAAGAGAGCACTCTGGGTTGTGGGGGAAGTCAAGCACTGCTAATTTGTAAATTCTGTCCTCTATTTTGCATTAATGTACAAACTATTTTTCTTCAGGGGATGGCTCCTGATATCCTTAGCAGTCTCCAAAGGCAATCCCAGAGCTTTAATGAAATATGTCTGCTGGACTGATCTTCTGACCTATGTTGGGTATTGTAGGTTGGATCCATCTATTTTACTTTTCCAGTTTGTAAAGATAAGCAAACATAGCTTTGCTTGAGAGAAACATTTCTTTAAAAAAGAAAAGAAGTTATGAAATATTCCCACAGATTTAATGTTTTATAGCTACTGTATCTCATTATGTTGTTAAGACTTGGAATTTACCCTTGTGTCCTAGCTGGGGAAGGACAGAGACAGTGTGGACTTCTTTTGGATGAAAACTGTTGTAATTTAGAAGCTTCCACCATGCTTTCTTGTGGTGTTTTGTCTCATTGTCTCCATTCTCTTATTTGTTAGCAGCTGTGGGCCTGATCTTATTTTGATTAAAGTTAGTGGTAAAAATTGCAGTGATCCAGTAAGAGTAAGATCTAGCGCTAAATCCTTAGTTCAGTCAAGAGATGGTAACTGTTTGCAGTTGTGTATTAAGCTCATCAGGCATGTAATTGGATTTTGGAAGAACATTGTGTCACTCATCTATTATTCACTTAACTTCCAGCCAGAATAAAAATATGTTGTAAATCTTATTATACAGTTGTTCTCATTTCAAAAGCTGCTGACGCTATAACAGGCTGCAGTAGAACTGGCTTAACAGGTTGCTTTTTTTTTCACATAGGTGCTATGAAGATACTAACATGCTATATCAGGTTACATGCTATATCAGATTGCCTTTGCCACCTGAGTGGCACCTGCATTTGAGAAAATTTATGTCTATAAGTTAAGTGGACTTTATTGTTTGCCCTGGGATCCTGGATGGATTTTCCAGATATGGCAGTCACTAGTGCTGAAACCTTTTAAGAAGGATATTGTTTCTAAATGTTTGCAATGTTGTAGTTAGGTTGGTCCCAGGTTATTAGAGAGACAAGGTGGGTGAGGTAATATCATTTATTGGACCAGCTTCTGTTGGTGAGAAACAAAAGCTTTTGAGCTTACATAGGACCCTTCTTCAGGTCTGGGAAACGTATTCAGAATGTCACAGCTAAATACAATTTGAAACAGATTGTTTAGCATGAGTAGTTAACATGTATTGTAATATTATGGCCTGAAGAAGACTCTGTGTAAGCTTGAAAGTTTGTTTCTTTCACCAACAGAAGTTGATGCAATAAAATATATTACTTTACCCACCTTCTCTCTCTCTCTCATATTTTAAGAGACCCCATTCAAGGTGATGTGGCCAGTTAACCCCTCTGTCATAGGACAAAAAAAGGGAGATTAGTGGGGATTTGCTGTAAAAAGCCATAAATCCAGTGTCTTTATTAAGTCCATGATTTTTAGTGTATAGCAAAGTTATGAATTTAAGCTTCCAGGCTCATCTTTTGAAGGTGTTGTGCAGGTTTCCTTTGAGGACAAAAGACTGACAGGTCAGATGTGGAGTGATTGCATTGTGTTAAGTGTTCACCAATGGGAGATATGGTGTTTTTCCTCTTTTTATCCGTTTTCTGTGCAAGTTCATTTGAAAACACATAGTTGTTGTTGGGATATTTAGTGCACTGCATTAGGTACACCATGTGTTGTGATAGGCATGTGACAGGCATCTATTATGCAAAAACTCAGAGCTGTGTGAAGTATTTGTATTGATCCTGAAACTGTAAATGAATGTGAGTGTAGTGGTAGGGATCAGGGAGCATGGACTGAGTTTACTTGAACCAGGAACAGAGAGAGATGCTTTTGTGAGCACCTTCCAAACTTAAATGCGTTTTTAGAGCAGACAATTTGCTGCTAGTAGATCAGAACTGCAGGCTAGGTCATTGCTTATATTTCTGGTTAACTCTTAAAATGGCTCAAGTATATAAATAAGTTTTTGCGGTATTCCATTTTGAAGGAGATATTGGATGAATATTTAACCCTTAAGGCACATGGAGGGAACCTATTTTTGTGAATAGTTTTAATATGTAGTAACTAGAGTTCCATCTTGTGACCATATCTTGTTATAGCTAATTTCTAGATATGCCTAGTTCTTTCTCTCACTCAGGCCTTATCTATATTAAAAAAACTGCGTTTGTGTAACTAAGGCCATTAAAAATTGTTCTAAGTAAGCTGGTGCAAACCTCTAGCATAAATACACTCATGTTTCATCCTTATTTAAATTGGTCCAGCTATTTTTGATAAGGCCATGTCTACCGACACAAGTCCCATTGGCTTAGATAAAAATCAGCTTTCTGTTGATTTAGTTAAATCAGAGCAAACAGTTGATTTGGTTAAATCAGACATCCATCAATCGACACACTTGTAAACTGATTTTCCACAATTATTTGTACTGAATTAAGCTAAATTGACATAAGTCTCTTATAAACTGATCAGATTGTAACTGCAGGAGGGTCCAGGAAAAATCTGTCCCTTCTCCCTTTGGCCGCTTGGAATAAATGATAAGAAAATCATAAAGGAATAGGATGGGACATAGTTTGGTCCTCTGTAGAATTTGAGATTTTTACTCATTGATAAGGTTGGTTAGTTGTCATGGCAGAAATGTAAACATTAGAATTTTAGTTAAAAATACTCTAAAAATCATGATGCACCCACCATCCATTCAGTTTTGAAATCAATTTGACAATCACTTTGAAAATCACTTTTTTTTGCCAGAAAATGTTATAACTACAAGAACACTCTTGATATTTCTTTGCCTGTTTAGTTTGTGTTAAAGAGAAGACTTTACAAAACTCAAAATGATGCATGCTATTAAATGCCCCTATACTTGGATGAGCAAGTATAAAAATACGTTGACTGGTTCTAATGCTATAAATACCATGTCACCAATGGAAGAGAAAACAAACTTGAAGTAGGATCCAGGGAGATAAAAGGATATAATAAGAGACAGAGTGATGTAGTGGATAGGGTGCTGAGCAGGGAATCAGGAGATGTGGATACTATTCCCAGCTTGCATATGAAGAAGTGGGTATTCACCCACGAAAGCTCATGCTCCAGAACGTCTGTTAGTCTATAAGGTGCCACAGGATTCTTTGCTGCTATTCCCAGCTTGACCACTGAATTGCTGTGTGATCTTGGAAAAGTCAATTTCTCTATGCTTCAGTCCCTCTTTGTGTGAAATAATAGTCCTCCTTTTCTCTTACCCTTCAACTCTATTGTTTGCCTAGATTGTAAACTCTTCAGGGTGGGAACTATCTTTAGCTTACAATAAACTGATCTGCATCTGAGTTGTGCCTCTGGGTGCTACTGTCTTAAAAATAACAATTCATCATTAAGAGATATTGCTGCCTGACTAATTTGTCTGAAATACAGTATTGTGTCAAGGCTTCTAATGAAATGAACACAAGGTAAACAATTCTACAGACACACAAGGTTATAATTTAAAGATGACAGTTAAAGGCAAAACAAATAATGCTCATGTACCTTTTTTTCCTTTTTGCTGCTTTATGGTGCATAAAGAAGATCCTGAAAGTTTTTTTTAATGTTTTTTTTTCCCCCAACTTGTTTTATTCTTACAGTATAGTTTCTCTTTGTGTGCGCATGAACTGGTAGAGAAGATCTGCGCAAGGAATTAATTTGGGGAAGTTCTATGGCCTTTGCTATACAAAGGGCCGACTAGATGATGGCAGTGGTTCCTTCTGGTCTTGGAATCTGAGTTATGTAAAGTCTCCAGTGAAAGCCTATGTGTCACATGTACAGAGATGCAATTTATGTGCAATATGAACTGTGTAGTGGGAAATCCAGTATGCAGACCAAAGAACTATGTTCTTTTTACTATATGTATAGTAGTCACACTTCCCCACAACCTCACCCATTGGCAGTTCATTACAAACTTCTTGTAACATATATCATTCCAGGAAGCAGAGAATGTTCTTTAAATATGCCTTGTATGAAAATTTGTTCATTTTAGAAGCTAATAATTCTTGTGGGTAAGTAATTCCATTTCTTAATGAGGAGTATGTTAGGACAGGAGTGTGTCTGCAGCTTTTATTCCTTTTATATAAGTGCTAGAATCTAGGTGCTGATTAAATTTGACAGAATAATATGTGGTGGTTTCAAAATGCATCTAACACTATCTCTACTGTAATTGTCAAATTGGACATTGAATTTACTATATTGAGCAGAATGCTGGCAATCCGTGATGTCTGTTTACAGGCTTTCCACAGATGTTGGTGAATAGCCAAGAATATAAACTTCTGTTTTTAAAATAAAAGTTTTAGATATTTTAGTTACATGTTCTTACTGTGCAAGTCTTCGGAGTCCAGCAGAAGACACTGAATCGGTAACTGTGACATCATTGTTGTATAGTGGGACATTGCAGAACAGCAGGGTGCATGGAGTAGCAATGGGGATGGATGTCATGGGATGTAAGGAGGAGTTGAAGAGACTTCTTTCCTAAAATTTCACACTTTTGCTACCACCAGTTCAGATCCACTAATCCTTTAATGAGGTAGGAGTGCTAGTGTAGACAAGGCATTGGTGTCTTAAGCACTGTAGTCTAACTTCAGACCACAGCCAAAACCAGTTGCCTCTGTCTTCCAGTTAGGCTTTAGACCCTATTTATGCTGCAAATGCAACCAAATGTAACTACTTTTGTTAAACTTTGTTTTTGCTCAACTGTGTTTTAATGCCTGGTTGGTCCGGCCTCTCTGGATGGAGACAGATAATGGCGTAACCCAGTGGTTCCCAAACTAGGGTTTGCGAATATTACAGGGGGTCCTTAGGGAAAAATTACTAATGTCGGACAGAGTTGTCCCTAGGGACCTCGGACAGCACAAGGCTGGAGCCCCTGGACTTCCAAGAGATAAGCAGATCAAAGCAAGCACATCTGTTACACTGAAGAGATTTAAACCTTCAAGACTCCTTATAAGAAATGGAAAGGGAGGTGAATATTTTTTGCATTTTTAAAATTAAATAGGCAGGTAGTATTGTTTTTTAAATTATTATGAAGAACAAGTTTAAGCTTTGTTGTGATGCGCGTTGGTTGCCTGGACTGCTCAAGACCTGAATGCTTGTGTAAGAGGAACTCTTTGAGTTGGCTTCTTAAATATCTTCATGCTGTTTCACATCTGATACTCCTTGATGAAATATAGGAACCTTGTCTTATAATAGGCTTATTCAAACTGATACACGCTACAAAAGTGAGATCTTGGAAGAGTGTTGCCATTTTCATAATGTAATAAAAATACTGTAATGATAAATAATAGTGTGTAATAACCATATCATAAAAACAAATTTTATATTTCTAATATCACTGCATTTTATAATTTATACTCAGGTAAAGGAGAAAATACCTGGAAATTTCATTTTTAGGAGGGAGTTCACGAGACTTGACATTTTATTGAAAGGAGTTCACAGATTGTTAAAGTTTGGGAACCACTGCCCTAACCTAAATGATTCAATCTGGCCTGAACAGTCCTTTAATAGCTTTTAGTAAAACCGGAGTTTAATAATGTTTAATTTTGTTTTCTACTACTATAGATGGGCACATTAAGGAATCAGTCAGGGCATGTTGCTTAACCAAATATTGTAGCTTGTTTAATAGTACCAGCATTTCAGTGACACAGTTAGCTTCTGATGTTAACATCCAGTTCTAGATGTTTTTACACCTCAGTTCTGCTTGCCTTTCCAAGACAAGGAGTCCTGTTGATTCAGTGGTTAGACTGTTCATATAAGCAAGGCAAGCAGGATTTGGTCCTTGGTTTTGCTGCTGCTGCTGTTTCTTCAATCTGGAATTGCCTGATATGCACACCATCCTAAGAAAAACTTACATTAGAAGTCGAGGACTTTTGCCACAATAAGGAGTGTGGCCTTAAACCAAGACCTAATCCCATTGGGCTTCTGTAACCCCCAGTGAAGTGAGGAACAGGGTCGTAACACTGTGTTTACACCGAGGCCTTGTCTACACACACATCTGCACCAATTTAGTTTAACTAGTTCAAACCTGCGTGTAGGCTCAATCTTATTTAAATTTGAGTTTGGTTTGCATTTTGGTTTAGCCTAAAACTGTTCTTAACTGACACTCTAAACTGAAATGAACCTGGTTCAAACTAAACCAACTGTGTCCACACAGCCTTTTGCAAGAGTTTAACTAAATTGTTCTGAAATCAGAGCTTAAGGTAAACTGGTGTAAATCTGTGCTTAGACAAGCCAGAAGGCTGTATTTCACTAAAACTTTTCAGGCATGTAATTCCCAATAGGTGCACGCCATGGCAGCACCGTAGTAGAGAGTGTAGTGTAGGCCAGGGCTTGTATTTCATCGACATGCTTAAAGCAGAGCTAGACTACATGGCAACTTGGTGCTAAATACACCTGAGCTTTTCCTGCACTGCAGTGTCTTCCGTCAGTGGAGCGGCACCTGTTTGGAGTTGTGTCTGAAAATCCTTGTGTACAAAAAGCTTCAGACAGGAGGAAAGCACAATTCTGAGTACGTCTTAATTTAAGAAAGAAATATAAACCTACAGGTGTAATTGCTTGTATAGTTCTGCTATTTTTATTTTTCACATGATTAACGTAATAAATTGGCAAGAAGCTGAGTCTTAAGTTTATGATTTTAGGAAATTATTTGTTTTAAACCCTGCTCTAATTCTCCTACTGTTTAGTGCACTCCCATCTTTGTTTCTAAACCTTGTGTTTCTTATGCCTGAACTAGCTCCAAAGTATCTTAGATTAGCACTTCTGCTTCTAAATGGAAAAATTTGTATTTAATTTTTAAATCAAGGCATTCTAAACTGTTTTTCTGCTGAATAAAATAATCTTTCCCAGAGCTGTTTGGCATTAGTTTCTGTGCAGTGAACAAGATATAAGAAGGAACTAGTCAATAGCTGCTTTAAGAAACTTTCCTGGTTTTTTCATCCATTTGTCTTTTCGCAGAAGACTAATAAGCATTCAAGCTGTATATGATCCCGTTACACCTTGTTAATGTATTTTACTTCCCTCTTTGTCCAGCATATTCTTTTCCATTGTGTGTGTTCTGCTTTATTACCCCCCCATCCCCGCTTGTTAAAGGAAATGCTAGCAGACAGTTGTTCTTAGAATTGTTTGCAGAAGTTTATATAAAATGCACCAAATCAATCATCCTGGTGATCCACTTCTGAAGCTGACATTCCTGCTATATCTGAACTGCTGATTGTGAACCTTTCCACTGTCTGCATCTTGACTTCAGGGGGACAGGTTGCCTTGAATTCAGTGTAATTCCTTAACAGCAATACATAACCAGTGCAGAAATGATCAGTGATACAAGAAAAATCACTAGTAGGCTTGTAATCTTCAAAGGCCTTATCATGCTGTAGATGAGATTCTCTCATAACACCAAAGCTACCTATTTTTTTCTCTTTATGTCCCAGAATCCTTTGTATACCATCCCAAAGTCCTCTGCAGTTTTTCAGCCCAAACTTTCCAAAAATCTGTACTGTCTAATTCACTTATGTTTGTTGTGTTTCCTATATTCATTGAAGACAGTAACACGTACTGTGCATTGAACTGGATAATTTCACTTTTTAAAAAAAATATGGTATTTACATTTTCTCACTCATTTCTTGTATTTATTACACATTTCCAATTACTGTATGTCCAGTAAAACTAATTACTGTTAGCATTGCTTGAGATACACAATGATCTAACATTTATTAGAATGTGAATGTTTTCTGACTTTCTTGAAGTGAAGTCAATTAAGATATGGATACTCAGCATAAAATTATAGGGAACAATACCATAACTTATTAAACCTATTCTGCAATGTGTATAGTTCTTAATTTAATTAATTGAACTTGTCATCACTTAAATTGTTTAGGAGAATGCATTACAAAACTAATATTATATTAGTGACAAATTTATGGAGGAAAAATACAGGACTGCAATGCATTCTTGTACAATCTCACCCTTTTAAATATATTAGGGTATATAAGTTCTGGTTCTTTTAAAGAATCTCTTTTGTCCTTATAGCTAAATTTTCCTCTGTATGAAAGGGTCTTTGTTGTGCTCTGTGGCTCTTTCTGCAGTTGATACACAGGGCTAGGGTTTTTCTGTTAAGGGGAAGTTGGCTAGACTGGATTTGCTTGATGTAATAAAATTCTGGGCTAGAACAGAGCCGGGTCATGGAAAAATGTAACCGAATGGATTTTATTCAGCTGGTAAATTTGGACCTTTAACATGTTCCTGCTTATCTCTCACGCACCCTGACTGAAATACTGCACAACCAGTAATCAGTTAATAGTTCTGAGAGAGATTATGGAGCCAGTATTATGGCTGCAACTTCACTGTACGTTCTAAGCCCTGTTGTTTCGAGTTGTTTTCCCCACCTGTAGAAAAGGCACAGTTAAATTTATTGTGGCCTGAATGTTCTCAGGAGAGAGTGTGACTTAAATCTTGCAAAAAGCTCTCCGGGTTACAGTGTAGTGAAAACGTAACTTGCTTTTCACTTTTGCAAAATATATCTAAAATCTTTTGCTCACTCCTAACTCCATCAGTGGTTTGATTTGATTACAGTAGAACCTCAGAATTATGAACACCTTAGGAATGGAGGTTGTTCGTAGCTCTGAAATTTTTGTAACTGTGAACAAAACGTTGTGTTTGTTCTTTCAAAAGTTTACAGCTGAACATTGATGGCCTACAGCTTTGAAACTTACTATGCAGAAGAAAAATGCTGCTTTCCTTTTGTTGCTTTTTTAGTAGTTTACATTTAACACAGTACTGTACTGTATTGGCTTTCTTTTTCTTTTCTTTTCTCTTTGTCTCTGCTGCTATCTAATTGCATATATGAGCTGTGTGGTTGACTGGTCAGTTCATAACTCTGGTGTTTGTAACTCTGAGGTTCTACTGTGCAACCTTGTCATAAACTTAAGTCTTCTGTCACCTAGTGCCTGAAGGGTATTCTGAATGCTTTTTTTTTTTTTTTCTCAAAATGGGACCCACAGATTTAAGTATCATTGGCTCCAGTGACAAACAGAAGAGGTGTCAACAACTTTTCAATTAATTGGACCGCATACACTTAACTGTTCAGATTTTTGTTGGTAATTACAAATTT
The DNA here is from genome assembly GCF_007399415.2 of Gopherus evgoodei. Lineage (NCBI taxonomy): Eukaryota > Metazoa > Chordata > Testudines > Testudinidae > Gopherus > Gopherus evgoodei. The sequence goes on from NC_044328.1 coordinate 88,284,408, forward strand.
AAAGGGATGCTATCAGGGTAAAAACATTTAAAAAAAATGTTTCCATATGTGGTGTTAATACAGTATTTTAAATTATTGAAGGTCCCTTTATTTTTTAAAAAAACGTTTTTTTAAATGTGTGCTGTTTGATTTTCATAGTCTGAACTGAAATAAGTGCAAAAAATTAAATGGGCTAGTAATCCTATTTTGTTTTTTGTGCAAGATGTAAGTGCTGTAGTGTTTGGGTTGCGATCAGTGGGGGAATATTAAGGTCAAAACGAAATACAGTTCTCATAGGAACTTTGGAAGGACTTTTTTTTTTAAAAAGTATGGATACTAAATTTTGCAAAAGCTTGGAAACACAAGAAGACTAAATTTTAGCTTAACCTGTCAGGCTCTCTCTTTTCATGCTGGCATCAGAGGTAGCTGCGAACAAACCTTTAATCTACTTATTGGTAGAGAACCAGTGAGAAAAACCATCAGACCCAGTGCTGAGCAGCTACAATGGATGCTTGTACTTGAAAGCCCTCCCAGAGGACATACCTGCAGCTATATCATTATAGTGATAGGTGGCTTCAAGAACAATATTGTCCAACCTTTTTATGATGTAACTTTTACTGGCAACTTGTCACGATTGGAGAATTGCTCCTAGTTTGCATATAACTTTGCATGGTCATATAAAAAATAAATGCACACAACCATCTTTGATAGGTGAATAGAAATTGCTTGTTCTAGTGTTCATCATCAATAAAATAAGCTTCCAATAACTGATCAGCTAGGTCCTCACCTACACTTACAAAAGAGAGACAAGACAAAGTTCTCTTTTGACTGCATTTCAGTAAAATCTTTTAGATTAAGTACAATTGTACTGCGATGCTATTTGCATGGGGGACTACAAGGAAAATCCGGGTGCAGTAGAAAGTAAGTATTTGATGACACAGCTGTCTCCTATTGAGAACACTGAAGGTTGTGAAGGGATCACAGAGATAACGTGCCCTTTATGTAATAACACAACTTTTCGGTATTTATTTATTCTGTACTTTACTGTCACTTTCAGCCTCATTGAGTGAGAAAATCAGCTCCCCTTTACACCTCTGCTATTGCTGTCCTTTATTTCTTTTCCTTCCCCTCCTTCTCTTTTTTCCTCCCCCTTCCCTGTATCCCTCTCCTCTGTTCTTGCTCCTGCATTTCCTTTCCTATAGGAACTCCAAATTCCCACCGCCTCGTGAGCTTTACTCTTACTTGATTCCCCAGTCCATCTGCTAAACTGATCAGCAATGAAGTAGCTTATGTTGACACTGAAGCAACATCCCTGGGTTTTAGAGCTGACAGTCCAATGAAATTAATAGGGGTAAGGGAGTTCACACCTCTAAGTTACTGCCTGCAGACTTGGACTCACTATTCACTTGGAAGGTTTTCTTTGCAACCCATGAGGGCTAGAAAGGCACTTCAAAAAATGTAAAATGAAATCTGATTCAGTCCATTTTTATGTCCCGCATGCAACATAAATACATAAAGTAGGAAGAATATTTGATAGCTCTGACCTAAGGATTATAGACACAATGTCTTGATCACATTCTAATTATATGTTGTTCTGACTCCCTAAAGACCCCCAGTAGTTTACAGTATAGTCTTAATTTCCTGTCCTAAAACAGCATTTGATTATCTGTTCCTGTGTTCCACCACAGGCTCCTTTTCTGTGTGCATAAGAATTCCTGAGGATGTTGTATTGCAATATTCATGTTTTTGCTCTCTTTAAACTTGTTTTTGAAATTTCTGAACAGTTTTTGTTGGGTGTTAACTTCCAACATGATGTACTGTAGGAAACACTTAGCTTAATTGTCTGTCTGCCAGGGAAAGGGACTTGAAAGAATTGTACAGTCTCCCTTAGAATATACAAAAAAAGTCGTCATTCTCTCAGAACAAATTATGCTTTTGTTCATGTTCTAGCTCATTACAGTGGTGTTGCACCAGTTGTGAGTAGATAACTGTTGTAATATTCTGGGAAAGTTTTAATAATTACATTTGGTACTCTCTCATTATCTTTATTATGAACCATATGTACTAATTCAAATCAAGTTGTTCTTGACCTTCAATGTGAATGCACAAGAGAATGAAGAATATGCATTTCAGCTTGACTACTTGCATTCCCTGTTTCTGATGCAGAAAACTTATCTCTTCGTGTTATTTGTTATAGCTAGTTTATCAGGAAAACCAAGAAAGAGTTTCAAGCTGACACCAGTACAGGGCTCACTAAATGGGATTCTGATCAGTTTCACAAACCTGCCAGTTGTGCTATATGCAGAGTGGTATGTGCTGCACCCAACACTGGGAATTTGGTGTGTTGCCACTAAGAAGCTGTGATTTTAACATTTAACTTTTGTTTTGCAGGGCTGATAACTTTAAAAAAAAACTGGATGGAGAAAAAGATATTTAATGTAAACTTTAAGAGGACATGTCAGATTTGGGCCTATAAAGGTTGAATTGTATCCCTTGATGTTTGAACTGCATATCCTGATATTTTTCTGTAGTCAGACTGCAACAGAAACAGATAATTGTTTAAAAGGGTGGGTTGTTGTGCAATACTTCCTGAGAAAATGCAAACCTGATGAGAGAGGTTCAGATGTCATATGGAAGGCTAAAGATGCTTTTGTGGTACTATATACATTCTCTGCATCCTAAGTAAATATAACCAGATGCTGAAAGCTAATATAGTGCTACCTGTGTGGGTCTTCAAAGAGTTAAAGGCATGGTAGATGAAAAGTCCTGGGATGTGAACCATCTCACTTATAACTGCAGCTGTACCAAGTGGCAGACATTCAAACCTCCATGTAAAAGGTAAGATAACTGTTTATTATTGTGTCTGACCATGGAGGAAAAGAATAAATTATACTATAGGCTATATAATCATGAGTCATTTCTACAAAATGCAAGGACCACCAAGAGGGCTACATTCATCCCTGGTGTTGTCTCCATTGAAATAATTTTTCTCTCTCTCTCTCTCTCTCACACACACACACTCACTGTTAAAAGAATATTGTTAAGCTTGCAGAGTCAAACACTCAAAAGTTATGAATATAAGAAATAAGGTTGCTCGTGCAACCTTAAGTTAGCTCTCTTGTGAGTATGCATTATGATGCAGTTTTTAATTCCATTATCGTATACATTTTTTTTCCATAGGACCTCTGCCTTATTCAGTACACTGGGCAGAATGTACTCGCTGCATGAGCAGCTATTGCGCATTTTGTTTTTTATCCTCATTGTTCAGCCTGTGGCTCCAAGTTTTGTTTACTGAAAACTGTTCAAACTCGACTCTGAACAAAGAATTATTAATTTCTTCATGAGCTTTTCTAGAATATTAGAAAAGTGCTTCATGAACACTAATATTCCCAACAAACCTGTGTGGTGATGTGAGGGTATATTCCTATTCTATAGATGGAAAACTGAGTCACAGAGAAATTAAAATAAAATTTCTACTAATTTTGAGTGCTCAATTTTAGCTGCTAAGATCAGTCTCTATTAAGCATGTGCAAACTGGTGATTTTTTTCAAAAGCCTATAACTTGGGCAGATTTGGACAAGCTTTAATGGGGAGAGCGAAGGACATATCATTGACACACAAGCCATACCTCTGCCAAATTTCAAGTCCCCATTCCAAAGCCTAGAGGTGCTAGCGCTGTTCAGAGAAAAGGTCACCAGAATTTCTTAATGTGGGCAAACTGTAATTTTACCTAGCCTCATTCTCAAAAAATAGTTGAACTATTTTAGCTGAGATTTTCCACACAAAAATGCAGTTTGGGGCCGACTCCTGATAAGTAAAATTTCAACTCAAATGATTAAAGTTTGACCAAGTTATAAACAAGTGAAAACATGTCCTTAGAACAGGAAGTGTGCTACCAGCCCTACCTATAATATGTGGGCAACTGGGGCAGCTGCTAGTTCTAATGAGTCAGTTGAGTAAGGAAAAGATTATAACTTTTTGTGCAGTTTATAAGATTTGTAATTATTTTTATTACCTAAATGTGTAGAGCAGATGATTAAATAAATTTTAAAAACTGTGTGTTAACTATATAGCCTGAGATTTAGAAAATAAGAGGAGACAAGCAGCCTCAGACTTGCATGTACTCTGATTGCTTGGGTATAATATAAATTAATTGCATACACATTCAGATAATGTGTTAATGATGTAGGACTGATGTATAGTGCATATTTGGTGCCACAGTGAAATACTTGTATATAGATAATACTGAAGAAATACACTTGGATAGATTTCACCAAAGTGTGGAATGACTCCAAAAGGTAAACTCGACATTCTCTCTTAACGCACCCTTCGTTTTCCTGGCAAAAGATGCGCTGCCATACTAGAATAGACAAATAGTCCATCTACTTAGGTATCCTGTCTCTAATAGCGAGCAGTACAAGGGCTTCAGAGCAAAGTGTACAAATCCCCATAGTTGGCAACCAAGAAATAACCTATCTGGTTTACTAATCTGTTCAGAACAAAAAGCCCTAACAATAATGTGGAAGAAATAAAAGTAATGGTGGGCATCAGTTTCGAGCAGCAAACTGCAGAACGTCTTTAAGCAGAGAAAATCTGAAAGGACAGCAGCTTAGCAACTGAAAAAAGCAGGTACAGGCCTCTTGCCTTGCTCAGCCGCCACAGAAATTTCACTTCACCCTTTGGCTGATAAAACTAACTAGAATCACAGTACTTCTGCGCATGAGATAGTCTGCATAACTGAGAAAGCACTGGTGGTTTTGTAGCCTGCTTTTATCTTTTTAAGAAGTAAATTACCATAAATAAATTGTACCATGTCTGATAATGTAGGCACTGCATTATGAAAAATTGTCACCTAAGGCTTGGAAAAAATCTACTTGCTCACCTGTCTGTGGGGAATGGAAAATTTTCCCAGGCAGTGCCATAAACTTGTGTAGCATCTAAGCATCTAGCCTTTATGGTTGGAAAGAAAATGTTTCCAACATGAGCTAAGCATAAACTGATGCAGCGATGCCTGCAGATGGACTGTTTCAGGGCCTTTGCTGCTACTTACAACATTCAAAAGCTACAGCAGAGTGAAAGCTAGTTTTGCCAAGGCTTTTCTTTTTAAAATTTTGTTGGCAGCTGTGAAAGAATTGGCTCAAGTTGGTGCTGCACTATTTGAGAAAGCTCTGAAAACCAACAGAGGCAGGTGTTAGAGCTATTTGCCAAGGAGAACTCAGAAACAGGCTGGGAGGAGTAGAACAAAATAGACGCAGTGGGTGAGGGCCAACTTCTGTTGATGAAAGAGACGAGCTTTGGAGCTTACACAGAGCTCTCTTTCAGTTTGGAGAAAAGAACTCAGTGTGTCACGGCCAGATACAAGTAGGCAACTCTCACTAGCCAATTGCATTAGGCAGGACACTTCAGTTAGGTGGGAGAAACAGAGATAATACATTTTATTTTGTTTCAGCAGCCACCAGGATTTGGATATGCAGAAGGGGGCTTCACATTTATCTAGTGTTTGGGTTTATCATGAAAAGTGGTCCAGGGGCTGCATCCTGGTAGGAATCCCAGCACCTCTCCCCAGTGTTGAAAGTAAAACTGAGACTTGCTTACATTTAACTATCTTACACAGCAAACAGCACACAACTGTTAATTCGTTTATACTGAGGAGTTCCTGGCTGTTGAGGTCGTGGTGCCATAATTATTTTTTTCACCCTATCTAGGGGACTTAGTGCTCAGACTAGTAGGTGTCAAGTAAATGTTTTTCAAGTCCTGATATCAGCCCACTTGTGGCCTTATTTTTCTTCATGCCACATAAAATTTTTGTATTGCGTTTCGATGCATATTACATTTCCATGTGTTCTGATTAGTTTGAGTAACAATCTTGATCTTTGAAAGACTTGCAGGAGTTCATTTGTTCACATAAGCAGAGAAATGTCATGATATCCTCTCACACTCAGAATACCTCTCCAAGGGAACGAATCCCAGTTATTTGGCAGAGACGGGTAATAGTAATGTGGGATTCGATCATTAGGCATATAGATAGCTGGGTTTGTGATGACTGGGAGAAATGCCTGGTGAATTGCCTGCAAGGTGTGAAGTTTGCAGATCTCTCAAGATATCTACATAGACTTTTGTCGGGAGGAGCCAGTGGTCATGGTACCTGTAGATACCGGTTAAATAGGGAAAAGTAGGCAAGAAATCTTGGAGATCAAATTTAGACTGCTAGGTAACAGATTGAAATCTAGGACTGCCATGTAGCATTTTCTGAAATGCTTCCAGTTCCATGCACAGGGCCAGTTAGAACTGCAGGGTGTCAATGTGTGGATGAGACAATGGTATGGGGGGGGGTAGATTTATTAGTAACTGGGGAACCTTTTAAGAAAGGAGGAGTCTATATAGAAAGGATGGACTCCACCTAAACCAAAAGGGAACCAGTTTTTATGGCATGTAAAATTAAAAAAGTTGTAGAGGAATTTTTCAATTAAGGGCTGCGGGAAAGCCAACAGGTGTGGAGGAGCACACAGTTGGGACAAAGACATCCCTTAGGGGAGGATCTATTATCATGGATTCTCTGTAGCCTAGTAAGGAGGAGAGGATAGAAGTTGATGAAGTACTGGTAAGAACCAAAGAGAAACAGTCAAATGAAAGAGAGTCCCATTCACTTACATCACATAATAGCAGACAGCTGAGAAGTGACACGTTTTATTAGTGCTTGTATACAAATGCCAGAAGTCTAAATACTAAGGTCAGTGAACTTGAGTGTCTGGTATGAGGATATTGATACAATAGGCATTGCAGAAACTTGGTGGAATGATGATCATCAGTGGGACATTGTAATTACAGGGTACAAAAAATATAGGCATGACAGAGTAGGTCATGCTGATGGGGGATGGGTACTATCAGTGAAAGAAAGCATGGAGTCAAGTATAGTAAAAATTTTAAATGAATCTAACTGTACTGTAGAATTTGTATGGATAGAAATTCCATGCTTGAATAATAAGAATATGGCAGTAGGAATACCTTACCGACCACCTGACCAGGATGGTGATGGTGATTGTGACATGCTCCCTAACCCTAACTGCCCTTTTCTCTTAGAGTCCAGAAATGTTAGTTTGTTAGAACTGGGAACTGGGATGCTATCATTGTTGCATCTGCAGTAGACCTCAAAATTACAAGAGGTTTATAATCTACATTTATTTGCAAAATGAGAGCTGTTGATACTTGTCCAGTTGCCAAAATCCTGATCATCCCCTAGAAAAGGCACTGGCAGTTTCTGGATGCTTGTAGAGGACAGATTTAGCTTAAATTGTTTAGTCTGTTTACTTAGAAATAAGAGAAATGGTACAAAAGTCATGACTTTTAGATCCCTCTCTACCTTCCCCTCCCTCCCCTGCCTTTCTTCTAGATAACTGCAGTCTGAAAATTTTTGCCCAGGTTTAATAGGCAATGCAATTTCTGTCACTAATGTTGCATCTGAAGAAATGGGTATTCACCCACAAAAGCTCATGCTCCAAAACGTCTGTTAGTCTATAAGGTGCCACAGGATTCTTTGCTGCTTTTACTAATGTAACAGTTATTCTCGCCTTTATTATTTTTAAAAGTTGAAAAGGAGAATTTCAGTGATTGATATCATAGTCAAAAAGAATTGTTCTCATCTTATGGACACTAAAATCTTAAAGGACAGAATTATATTAATTTTCCCCTTTATAAGTGATTGTGAATCTTGGTGATGCTGCACACTTGTATCAAGGTAAGAATAGAAGACATTAACTTGTGCATTTCCTGACTCTTACTTACTTTTTCCACCTTTATTTCTTCATTAACAAAGGTTTCTGCAGAGAGAAGGAGAAAGAGATTAATAGTGTGCCTGAGATAGGTGTTTATGTTCTTGTGTTGGAAGTAATTCTCCTCCCTTATTGGATTAAAATGCATTCTCGTTGTTCTATCTTGCAGTCTCTGTGTGTAGAATATGTTTGCGTTTGGCTGACAGGGATCTTCCCAGATACTAGCCATGCGGTGGGGGGAGGAGGAGAAGTGATCATCGCAGAGAGCTCGGGGAAGGGGTGTGTGTGTGGAGTGTTGTGCTGCACATTAACCCTAAAACTGCAGCCCCTCCTTTTTAAATGGCCAACCCTTTGCTTGGTATGGGTAAGGAGGGCGCTGCTGTTTGAAACCATTCCCACATGTTATGAAGGTTGCAGAAGCCGAAACCCTTTGCCTTACCAGGCTGCCTGCAAGACAAATTCTGTTGCCCAGCCGAGCGTGTGTGATGTCACACCAAAACGGCAGGCACTCAATATGAGAGGCAAAATGCGATCTTGTACCAAAAGCACATGTGCTATGTAATGTGAATCGCTTGATTCACTGTTAAATAGTCTTCCCTTTGTTCTCTAAAATGTATCCTTTAAAAATACTACTTTCCCTTTTTTTTTCTCCTGCAACTGCTAATGTTTCTATGTTCCCCCTATCATCTCCATCCCAGAGGCTAGTGCAGATTAGAAGGTGGAAAAAAAAAACGCACTCATGATGACATGTTCTCAGAGCTCATGGAGTCCTCCCGCACTGAAAGAGCTCAGCAGAATGCGTGGAGGCAAACGCTGGCAGAGTCCAGGAAAGCGTTAAATGAATGCAATAAGAGGAGGGAGGAGCATGCTGAGAGGAGGCAGGATGCAATGCAGAGGCTAAGGGGGTGCAAACTGACATACTCAGGCGTCAGGTGGAGCTGCAGGAAAGGTGGCAGGAGCACAGACCGCCACTGCAGCCCCTGTATAACAGCCTGCCCTCCTCCCGAAGTTCCATATCCTTCTCACCCAGATGCCCAAGAACGCGGGGGGAGGAGTGGGGAGGATACGGGCACCCAGCCACTCCATCCCAGAGGACTTCCCACGCAACAGAAAGCTGGCATTCAATAAGTTTTGAGCTTTAGTGTGGCTTTGTCCTTCCCTCCTCCCTTCATCCAGCACCCCACCCGGTTCTTCCCTCCTCACTCAACCCTCCCAGGCTACCTTGCAAGTTTTCCCCCTATTTGTGTGATGAATTAATAAAGAGTGCATGATTTTGAAATAATAATGACTTTATTGCCTTTGAAAGCGGTGATCAAAGGGGGAAGGTCGGTTGGTTTACAGGGAAGTAGAGTCAATGAAGGGGGTGGGTTTTCATCAAGGAGAAACAAAGAACTGTAGCCTGGCCAGTTATGAAACTGGTTTTCAAAGCTTCTCTGATGTGCAGGGTACCCAGCTGTGCTCTTCTAATAGCCCTGGTGTCTGGCTGTGCGTAATTGACCACCAGGCGATTTGCCTCAACCTCCTACTTTGCCATAAATGTCTCCCCCTTACTCTCATAGGTATTGTGAAGCACACAACAAGCAGCAATAACAGTGGGAATGTTGGTTTCGCTGAGGACTAACTTAGTCAGTAAACTGCACCAGCGAGCTTTTAAACGTCCAAGTGCACATTCTACCATCATTCTGCACTTGTTCATCCTATAGTTGAACTGCTCCTTACTACTGTCTAGGATGCCTGTGTCTGGTTTCATGAGCCATGGCATTAAGAGAGAGGCTGGGTCCCCAAGGATAACTATAGGCATTTCAACATCCCCAATGCTAATTTTCTGGTCTGGGAAGTAAATCCCTTGCTGCAGCTATTCAGAAAGATCAGAGTTCCTGAAGATGCGAGCGTCATGCACCTTTCCTGGCCATCCCATGTTGATGTCGGTGAAACATCCCTTGTGATCCACCAGTGTTTGCAGCACCATTGAAAAGTACCCCTTGCAGTTTACATATTGGCTGCCAAGGTTGTCCAGTCTGAAGATAGGGATATAGGTTCCATCTATCACCCCACCACAGTTAGGGAATCCCATTGCAGCAAAGCCATCCACTATGACCTGCATATTTCCCAGAGTCACTACCCTTGTTAGCAGCAGCTCAGTGATTGCATTGGCTGCTTAAATTACAGCAGCCCCTACAGTGGATTTACTCACTCCAAATTGATTCCCAATTGATCAGTAGCTTTCTGATGTTGCAAGCTTCCAGAGGGCTATCACCACTCACTTCTCAACTGTAAGGGCTGCTCTCTTCTTGGTATTCTGGTGCTTCAGGGCAGGGGAAAGCAAGTTACAAAGTTCCATGAAAATGCCCTTACGCATGCGGAAGTTTCACAGCCACTGGGAATCATCCCAGACCTGCAACACTATGTGGTCCCACCAGTCTGTGCTTGTTTCCCGGGCCCAGAATTCACTTTCCACAGCAGGAACCTTCCCCATTACCACCATGATGTCCAAATTGCCAAGGCCTGTCTTTGAGAGAAGTCTGTGTCCATGTCCTCATCACAATCATGATCACGCTGTTGTCTCCTCCTTGCCTGCTTTTGCAGGTTCTGCATGTACTGCAGTATAATGCGTGAGGTGTTTACAATGCTCACAACAGCAGTGATGACAGTGAGCTGAGCGAGCTCCATGTTTGCCGTGGTATGGAGTCTTCAGGAGAGCAGAGTTGCAGTGGAAGCAGTGGATGATGATGGATGCCACAAGAATAAATATTTATACAGAACAACAAGAGGACCTGTGAGGTGGATTCGTGGTACCAGAAGAGCAGAGTTGCAGCAGAAGCGGTGGAGGATGACAGTTAGCACCACGCACATTTCCCGAGGAAGAACACACGTACCTCGGAGCACTTGACAGACAACATGGAGAAATTCGCTATTGAGAAGAGAGCAGCAGAGCAGAGTAGCAGCGGTGTATGACGATGGTTAGCAGTCCTACTGCACTGTCTGCTGACAGCAGCACCCAGGTCACAATAGCAGCGGTGTCGGTGAGCTGAGTAGGCTGCACACTTGCCGTGGTATGGTGTCTGCACAGGAAAAAAGGCCTGAAACAGTTGTCTGACATTGTTTTCACAGAGGGAGGGACTAATGATGACATGTACCCAAAACCACCGCGACAATGTTTTTGTCTCATCAGGCATTGGGAGTTTAACACACATTCCAATGTGTGGTGGAGACTGAGATAGCTACCCAGAGTGCATCCATAAGTCGATGCTAGCCACAGTAGTGAGGACGCCCTCCACCGACTTAATGCGGTTAGTGTGGACATATACAATCGACTGTATAAAATCAATTTCTAAAAAGCGACTCCTGTAAAATCGACCTAATTTCGTAGTGTAGACATACCCTAAAGTAGGTGAGTTATTGCCATTTCATAGGTGGGGAAACTGAGACACCAAGTTTTAGACCACAAATCAGTCACAAATCTGGGCACCGTCCATTGATTCTTACCACATGTCTTAATCATAAGTCCTTCCACTCATTTTCTGCCCCGCTCGGCCAGCCCCAGCACAGACCTGCCCTGGACCTCCCGTGGCCCCAACACAGCTCCGGCATGGACCCACCGCAACTGAGGGAGAGGTGCTGTGGTGGAGACAGAGAACTGGGGGAGTCCTCCCCACTGTAGCCCCTGGGCAGCCTTCAGCCCAAACCCCTCATCCCCGCCTCCCCCCCAGCTGGAGCCCTCACTCCTCCTGCACTCCAAACCCCTCAGAGCCCACACCCCCAGTGGAGCCCTCACCCCCTGCACCCTAACCCTCTGCCCCAGCCCTGAGCCCCCTTCCCACACTCCGATCCCTCGACCCCTCCTCTACCACATTAATTTTGTTATGTGCATCAATATGTCACATCACCTCCATGTTGGTGCACATAACAAAATTTATTCTGCACAGAGGTGGCAAAAATTAGGAGGGAATACTGCCCATCACTCCTGCTAGTTCAGTTCCACTGCGGGTAGCAACAGAGTAAATTTTAGGAAGACCTTATTTAATACGGAGACTTAATCTCCTGTAACCTTAGCATACCAATTTGTGTGGGTCTAATCAGGGCTGACCCTAGACCAAATGGTGTCCTAGGCAAGGAGCGTCTTTGGTGCCCCTCCACCTCCCACATTTGTTAAACCTTTAAATATCTTATTTTTTCATTGCATTTATACCCATTTCATGACTTTGATGCATGATTTGCATGTCTGATTTATCCCTGTCATATGAGACAATTAGCTGCATGCTAGGATCTGTAAATCTGTATTTATTCATGCCATATATAAACAAGTAAAAAAAATTAATTTCCACTAAGATGATAGAATATTCTAGGAGTTTAGTGAAAAATGAATCCGTATATGGAATACCTGAAATATTTTACTTCAAACATTCTATTTTCCTTTTTGTCACTAACAACAAAAGCAACCCCATGAGCCCGGTGCCCTCCAAATCTGGCACCCCAGGCAGTTGCTTGGGTCACCTGCCCCTAAACCAGCTCTGAGTCTCAATAATACTTATGTACTTTATAGTAAGCTTCATTAGTTAATATCTGTAAAGCATTTTGCAGAAAGCCATTGTGCTAATACATAGTACTGTGACTATGATCAATGTAATGAATTAATGTGAGGCCTTGGAGAGTGTGCTTTAAGCCAGTTAAAAAAATAGTTATCAACTGATTCCAATCTGCACATGTCAGATACCGTATCTCCTTGTCCTCCCTTTTCTGCTTATCAAACACCTGACTCGTGTTTCCATTTTAAAAAATGTAAAATGTTGTGGAAAGATAAAGACATCGCCCAGTGAATTGACTGTTCATAGGTTTTCAGATATTGCTGGGAAAACATTTTTTAATCTTTAAATGTATATTTCCTTTATAAATACTGTCAGAATCAGTGCACTACATCTTGCTGCAACTGATAAATTGAGTGCACTGTAGGCTGGCTTTTCTCGATGATGCCTAAAAAAGGCAATCAAGGACACCCTCCCTGCCCTCACCCTGCTCCAAAAAAAACCTAGCAGCATATAGTAGGACACATTTGTTTCTATGAAACTTGCAGACTGCCAGAATACCTCCTAAACAGGAAGTTGCTTCTAATCCATTATGCCAATCTTTGTGCCAGACATGTAGACACAGCAAGAGATCTAGCACTTTCTGACTTGATTTATTCACCATCTAAAAGTACCCACATGGAGAGAACATATCCAATAATAGAAGGCTCCTTAATCTAGCAGAAAAAAGCATAACAAGGACCATGACTTTAAGCTGAAGCTAGATAATTCAGACTAGAAATAAGGGGGAAAATTTTAACAGCTAAGATAATAACCATTGGAACAATTTACCTGGAGATATGATGGATTCTGTGCCATTTGAAGACTTTAAACCAAGATAGCATGTCTTTCTAAAGATATTCTCCAGGTCAACCAGAAATCATAGTTCTGATACAGGAATCTGTTGGTAAATTTCTTGTGCCCGTGTTATGCAGGGAGGAAGACTACATGATCATAATGATCCCTTCCAGCCTTAATATCTATAATGCAATAATAGGATTTTGCTCAGGTGACACTGTGTAAAAAAAATTCCCTTTTGCTAGTATTACGGAGCATGTGTTTGTCAGTTGCCGCTCCTGGGTTTCAGTGATGTTGTAATGAATACATATTTCATGTGTTTGCATTTTGTGTGGAGAGGTGTGGGTGGAGAACTTGCAGTGCTTTGGATGAAAAGCATTCAATGTGAAGTAATATTTTTATTTAACTCTGTACATTTATTTTTAAACTTGAGTGGTAACATAGTACATCCCATTTACCTCCACCTTCTGATTTTTATCATAGCAAGGATTTTTCAGACATACAGTATTCCTACAAGTAGTTGTTGCAAGGTCCCTTCCTGTGTCGTTTGCATAATCTAAATACAGAAGTTCATTTTTCCCCCTTTGTTCAGGAAGCTGTTCTACATTTCGGTGTGTTCTCAGTAGTGAAGGTTGTGTTGAAAATATATTTTTATGCAAATATTTTGTCGTGACATGCTTAAAATGGAAAAGAACTTGATTCCCTGAAGAACAAATAATTTTGGTGTGGTTAAATACCTGTGAAAATGGCTATTCTTATTCAGCATATTGGCTGCTTGTGCGTATCAGTCACATCTACATATTTTACTGACACCTATAAGTGTCTCAGTATTTCTGTTATTTCCTTTTTCTTCTGTTAGCCCCACAGAGCAACTGCAATATAAGAGGATGGTATGGATTCTACTCTTCTACTGTAAGCTAAATTTTGAGTTCTGAGACTCTCTTTTTTCACTCTTGGTGTTTTGTGTATGAAGTAAAGACCTCAGCTGCTTTTGTTTTTTGTTTGTTTTGTTAATTAAGAGTTCAGTTTATTTTCAGGGTGGCCAATCAGAAAAATACTGTTTCTTTTGGGCACCTGGATTATGAAAATCCATTATCATGTCACTTTTATGAAGTCACATTTCCGATAACAGCCCCAGTTTTTAGGGAACTAAGTAAAAACAGCACAAGCAAGTAATTTGCTTCAGCATAGTCTTGTTGCAGCCCAGAGTAAATATTTAGCTTTTAAGTTTTAAACCCCCCATAACTAACATTGTGTAGTAAAAACTGATGAAAGTATTAAATGCAACAGTACAAAATACAGACCATTCCCATAGAGTTACAGTTTTCAATGGAAAAAAAATTCCTTATTGTGCACTTAAAGAAGGGATTCTGAAACTTTTTCAGTGTAGGTCAGAACTTAATAGAGTGTCTCTCTTGAACACTTTCCCACCAAATTTTGATCATGTGAACCGCCTCTAGTTCCTGATTGCATAACATCTCTGTGGCTGTTACAGTAATTGCTTACATAGGAAAAGAATATTAGAGTAGTATTTATGTGCCAACAGTGGGGTAGTGCAATCAAGCAGCTGGAGACATGGAGGGGAGCCAACACCACATGGCAGGGTCCATAGCCTGCCCTGGAAGATCACTGTGACCCATAGGGGATCCCTGTTCAAGCTTCCTGGATCAAGTGGATGTTAAAGGCTGTGGTGGTGTGATATGGTTTTACATGGGCAGACTGAGAGCTACCTGACCAACATACAAAGATCAATTTTGAGGGGTGATGATGTATGAAACAAAAAGAAAGACACGGTCTTTGGCCCCATGGAGTTTACAGTATAAAAAACAAGGCAATTCAAGTATACAAAGCGCTGTGTGGACCAGAAATGAATTCACTGCAATATGAGGAGATACCATATAGTTGGCTGCATGGAAGGAAGGGAAGGGATTTGAAAAAGTTGCTTAGCTTGCCCGGAGGGGAAGAGAGAGTCACCCATAAAGGACAGCATGGAGTGAATTGTCAAGGCAAGAAGAAGGAAGATAAAAAGGGAACAGTTTTGGGAATTGCAGTAGTAATTGGAGACAGGTGGGTGGAGAGTTGAGAAGAGTCTTCAGATACGCTTCTACATTGTATTCTGAAAAGTTACTTTGTAAAAAATAGCACTTGTTCTGTTTGCTCCACTGCTCGCTGTGCATATTCAAAGTCATACAAATCTAGCAATTTAAAAAAAAATCATCTTTAATTGAAAAGTAGACACATTTTATCTAGAATCACTGAGAGAGAATCAACAGGGAAATTCACCATGTTATAAAAACCTTTTAAAAATAGAATTGAACTTTAAAGATCAGGAGGAGAAGTTTATTCTTGATGTAAAAGAATTGGAGTAGGGTGACAAGATTAAAGTCAAGGGAAGGAATAGCAACATTTTTGATGCATTGAAGAGGAGTGATTTGAGAAGCGAGGGACCGAAGGGCTGGAGAAAAGTGCCTTGAGTGAGACTTAAACTGAAGATATTGAGCTCTTGATCAAAAAGACCAAGAGGTAACTTGATGATGATGATATAAATAGCTTCACCGGGCTCTTTAATCTAGCATGGAAGGAAATAACAAGGACTAATGACTGGAAGTTAAAAATTTCAAATGAGAAATAAGGTGCACATTTTTAAAAGTCAGGGCAAAAAACCATAGGAACAGAGTACTGAGGGGAGTGACAGATTCTTCATCCCTTCAAGTCTTCAAATAAAGACTGATGGATGCCTTTCTGGAAGAGATGTTCAGTCAAACTCAAATTAGTGAGCTGAATACAGGTGTAATTGGGTGAAATTATACAGTCTGACCTCTGGTATATCACAGACTAGAAGTTATAACTATCTGGCCTTAAAATCTATGCAAAAAATTATTTAGAAGTTGTGGAGGAAGAACTAACAGGCTCTGATGACAGCCTGAATGTGGGGAAGGGGAAGTAAGGAGAGGGAATTCTATGATGCTAAATAAAAACTAGTGCAAGTTAAGCAACAAGAACCACAATCGTGAAAATGTTCAATTTTAAAAAATTCTTCTTGTGTTTAAATCAGAGAGAATGGGGGATCTGGTCTGCTCTTTAGCTTAGTACCTTGTGGCAGAAAACTGTCTACCAGTGGTGCAATTAGAAATCATTTCTTGCTGGTATGCTGCACGTATGAGAGAGACACAAAGAGGGGGCATGTGACGACCTCACATGATTTCCCCCATGTGACTCCTCCCTGCCCGCAGCCTGGGGCCCCCGCACTCTCCCTGTCCTCTCCCAGTGATCCGCATCCATCCCACGTTACATAGGGATGGGAGGGAGGAAGGGCTCTGTCCTCCTCTCGCTGCGCCGGAGACTTCTGCTGTACAGATACTAGGCAGGAGGACTCAGGAGACAGCGCTGCATGAAAGGGCTTGGAACCAGGCTGAGGGTAGTACAGCTGCACCAGACAAGCTGCCGGCGTGGGGCTGCCTGTCGCCCCACATTCTGCTCCTTTCACCACTGTGGTTCCCCAGTGATCAGGGCGCTCCGGAACTGCAGCGGAACTCTCCACTGGGCAGCCCCATGCTGGCAGCTACTCCAGTATGGCGTCTATACCGCCCCCAACCCCGCCCCATCCCCCAGTCCTGTCCTCTGGCGGGGCTGCTGTACAGACCCCAGACAGGAAGACTCAGGAGATGCAGCTGTGTGGAAGGGCTGGGGGCAGTCTTCTCCTGTGTCTTTCCGGTTTGCTGTCCTGGCTATAAATATCTTACTGGTACGGCGTACTGGACTGTACCACTGTACTTGCACCATGCTGTCTATTCAAGGGAGACCAGTTCTTATTAACAGTATTGCATATTAGGGACTGTTGAATGGTAGTTGATTTGCACATGAAACCTGCTTAGGGACATGGTTTTTTACCCATAAGTCATTTCTCACTCTCTTCCTCATCCACACCTGAAAACTTGTGAGAGAAACTTCTCTTTGCCAGGGTCGAAAGCATGAAAGCTGAGGAGAGAGAGAGAAGTAGAAAGGAGGAGGAAAAGTGGTAATAACTGGAGGAAGGAAGAAGTTCCAGAAGACACTGATTAAACAGAGGTTTTAAGAAGTGTTCCATGTGAACACACCAAAAAAGCTTGTCAAATGTAGTGTTACTGCAAAGACCCACTATACCATTGCACGGACAATTACGGCATCCAATCATTCATGCATGTATCTTCCTGCAGTCTTCTCCTGAGGTAAAAGTTACAAGTACTGCTTTCAAGGAGTGATTGGTAGCATCACTTGCCCTTACACTGGCTAAGAGGGCAATAGCACTGCTTTTCTCAGAATCATTTTGGTGCATCTGTACATACCCAGCATGTGTCTCTGGAATGGACATGATGATAACTAAATTAAAAGCTTGCAGGTTTGAAACTTGGGAGGTGTGGAATAAGGATGCTGCTGTTGACCTGTTTAATTTTTTTATGGTACCCATCCTGTTACAGCTGGCTTCACATGTACTCATTATCATTTCACACCATCACAACAAGCTTCTTAGACGTTTAACCATATTGTAGCACAAACACCTCATTTCAGTTCCCCAGTTGCTACAAGTATCAGAGGGGAAGCCGTGTTAGTCTGGATCTGTAAAGGCAGCAAAGAATCCTGTGGCACCTTATAGACTAACAGATTTTGGAGCATGAGCTTTCGTGGGTGAATACCCACTTCGTCAGATGCATGTGGTGGAAATTTCCAGGGGCAGGTATATATATGCAGGCAAGCTAGATATAATGAGGTAGTTCAATCAGGGAGGATGAGGCCCTGTTCTAGTAGTTGAGGTGTGAAAACCAAGGGAGGAGAAACTGGTTTTGTAATTGGCAAGCCATTCACAGTCTTTGTTTAATCCTGAGCTGATGGTGTCAAATTTGCTGATGAACTGAAGCTCAGCAGTTTCTCTTTGAAGTCTGGTCCTGAAGTTTTTTTGCTGCAGGATGGCCACCTTAAGGTCTGCTATATTGTGGCCAGGGAGGTTGAAGTGTTCTCCTACAGGTTTTATTATATTGCCATTCCTAATATCTGATTTGTGTCCGTTTATCCTTTTGCATAGTGACTGTCCAGTTTGGCCGATGTACACAGCAGAGGGGCATTGCTGGCATATGATGGCACATATTACATTGGTGGATGTGCAGGTGAATGAACCGGTGATGGTGTGGCTGATCTGGTTAGGTCCTGTGATGGTGTCGCTAGTGTAGATATGTGGGCAGAGTTGGCATCGAGGTTTGTTGCATGGATTGGTTCCTGAGCTAGAGTTCCTATGGTGCGGTGTGCAGTTACTGGTGAGAATATGTTTCAGGTTGGCAGGCTGCCTGTGGGCAAGGACTGGCCTGCCACCCAAGGCCTGTGGAAGTTGCTATAGTGAGTAGGACTTTTGGGTATCTATATAGAATGGGTTAGTACAGTTCTTATAATGTAAAATTTATGCTTTCAGAGTTGGAATATTGTTTTCCTTTCTCCCTGTGGTTTCTGGTAGATGTCTTAGGAAAAGTGATATAACTGAGTTGTTTTTATATAGCACTTTTAATGGAAAGATAGTATAAAAGGGTTCCATACTGTAGCTGTTGATCTAAAAAGCACTTGGCTAACATTAATCAAACTAATTACAGATCTTGTAGCATTTTAACACTATATACTGTATGTTACACAAAGTAGTTTGTATGGAAGGTTACACAGAATATGTCAGAATACTGGAAAAGAATAAATTAACAGCTAGAGAGAACTGTGTATAATATAACATAAAATGCAGCTGCCTTCTGGGCTGAAGCAATGCACTTGTTTAATAGTGCAGAGCAACACAACATTGCAGGGCAAAAAAAAAAATTATTATTCTTCATTCAGTTGAAAGTACGGGGGAGTTTTGAAAGGATTATTTGAGCCAGAATTTGCCTGGGACACAGGAGCCAAAAACCTTATTCTTACTGATTTGCAAGGAAAATCACAGAAACAGCAGCAGTACGGTGCTCATTTGCACCTGCTGGGGTTCAAATATTGATTCAGAGAGAAGGGTGCCATCTACTGATTTGCCAACACTGTTGCTTACAGCTACGTTTTCCTTTAAAGTCTCTCTTATGCCAGTACTTGGGCAAGAGTTCAAGCTCTGGGACCCTGCAAGGCAGAGTGCCAGTCACTGCCATACCACATCTCTCTTAACCCTCTGTAGATGTACCCAAAAAGAGTCACTTAGGCTGGATAGTCTCCAGATGTTTTTGGAAAGTACATTGCAAAACTGCCTTCTAATTCCAACATTTTAGAAGGTGTCTGTTATGTTTTTTAGCTCTTGTTGATTTGATGCAAGTTTCCTCTTTTTCCATTTTTTTAATTCCTTCATAGTGATGTGTGACACTGACCAGCTAAAACTGAAATGAAACAGGTTTCCAGTTGCATTTGCTATTAAAACAATTCACTCACAATCTCTGTGATGTGCAGTTGTTCCAGTTTTAAGGGGAAATATGTTCTTTCTCCTTAACAAAATACTAAAAATCAACAGTTCTCCAAAGAAAGAAACAGAGATCAACATCCAATTTTAAATATTTACACTGAAATGCTCTCATGTTGTGTTTGTGTAAGTCTGGTGTCAACACATCTGTATTGTAGACTTAGGTTTTTTGTGGGGAATAGGAGGCTTAATCAATCCCCTGAGAAATATGTTCCAATGAAAACATATAAAATAAAAATCTGGAATTGTGTACTGGATCCTGAATATCCGGATATTCAGTCTAAAATATTGACCGAGGGTGGAGTTAAAGGGGAGGGATAGACTTTTCTAAATATACCTGTATCGAAAACTCTACGATACGTTCAGCCTTTGATTCATGAAGAGCCAAGGAGCTCCTTTGTTCATCTATAACTGTTCCTTCCTTAGTTCTTTGGCTTTTAATTGTCTTTCTTAATGGTAAAGGGTGTTAAATGTTATTTTTAAGCTACACCTCTACCTTGATATTACGCTGTCCTTGGGGGCCAAAAAAATGTTACCGTGTTATAAGTGAAAACCATGTTATATTGAACTTGCTTTGATCCACCAGAGTGCACAGCCCCGCCCCCTCGGAGCAATGCTTTCCCGCGTTATATCCAAATTTGTTTTATATCGGGTGGTGTTATATCGAGGTAGTGGTGTACTTAAAAATAGAGCAAATGCATCTTGCGGCATTCTCAAATCCTAGAGCTATAGTGTGCTGAGAAATAACGTGATTGTAACAAGGGGCATTCTGCCTTGTGCCTAACTGTGGACAGAGGCTGATGAAAGTGCACAGCTGGCAAGGGACAATTAGTGATGGAAGCATGTAGGGGTTACTCAAAGGAAGTAAATGAGCAGTTTCTTATTACCTCATTTATTACAATGAGGAACAGAACAGAGGAATGTACTGTTGACCTACTTATTTGTGTTTACTCAGATGTTTTAAATAACTGAATTACGAGGATGAGGTTAAAGGGATCAGCTCCCTGCAGTATCTTGACTTTTAATTAATCCAGGCACCAAAACAACTGGAGCCTGGAACAGCTCATAACTGGTGGAATACATGTTTGTTTCCAAAGAATAGTATTTTCATGACCTGGGGAAAAGGGTTATGTGCCTCATTTATAGGGGACAGTGAACTGCAGATATCATTGAATTCTGTATTGAAAAAGAGCGGAAAGGATCTGAATACTGCCCCCAAATCTATACTTATATAGATGCTGGAAAAGGGCAAATATAGTGCCCATCTATGAAAAGAGAAATAAAAACAACCCAGGAAACTACAGACCAGTTAGTTTAACTTCTGTGCCAGGGAAGATAATGGAGCAAGTAATTAAAGAAATCATCCACAAACACTTGGAAGGTGGTAAGGTGATAGGGAATAGCCAGCATGGATTTGTAAAAAACAAATCGTATCAAACCAATCTGATAGCTTTCTTTGATAGGATAACGAGCCTTGTGGATAAGGGAGAAGCGGTGGATGTGGTATACCTAGACTTTAGTAAGGCATTTGATACGGTCTCGCATGATATCCTTATCGATAAACTAGGCAAATACAATTTAGATGAGGCTACTATAAGGTGGGTGCATAACTGGCTGGATAACCGTACTCAGAGAGTAGTTATTAATGGCTCCCAATCCTGGTGGAAAGGTATAACAAGTGGGGTTCTGCAGGGGTCTGTTTTGGGACCGGCTCTGTTCAATATCTTCATCAACGACTTAGATGTTGGCATAGAAAGTACGCTTATTAAGTTTGCAGATGATACCAAACTGGGAGGGATTGCAACTGCTTTGGAGGACAGGGTCAAAATTCAAAATGATCTGGACAAATTGGAGAAATGGTCTGAGGTAAACCAGATGAAGTTCAATAAAGACAAATGCAAAGTGCTCCACTTAGGAAGGAACAATCAGTTTCACACATACAGAATGGGAAGAGACTGTCTAGGAAGGAGTATGGCAGAAAGAGATCTAGGGGTCATAGTGGACCACAAGCTAAATATGAGTCAACAGTGTGATACTGTTGCAAAAAAAGCAAATGGGATTCTGGGATGCATTAACAGGTGTGTTGTAAACAAGACACGAGAAGTCATTCTTCCACTCTACTCTGCGCTGGTTAGGCCTCAGCTGGAGTATTGTGTCCAGTTCTGGGCATCGCATTTCAAGAAAGATGTGGAGAAATTGGAGAGGGTCCAAAGAAGAGCAACAAGAATGATTAAAGGTCTTGAGAACATGACCTATGAAGGAAGGCTGAAAGAATTGGGTATCTTTAGTTTGGAAAAGAGAAGACAGAGGGGGGACATGATAGCAGTTTTCAGGTATCTAAAAGGGTGTCATCAGGAGGAGGGAGAAAACTTGTTCACCTTAGCCTCTAATGATAGAACAAGAAGCAATGGGCTTAAACTGCAGCAAGGGAGGTTTAGGTTGGACATTAGGAAAAAGTTCCTAACTGTCAGGGTAATTAAACACTGGAATAAATTGCCTAGGGAGGTTGTGGAATCTCCATCTCTGGAGATATTTAAGAGTAGGTTAGATAAATGTCTATCAAGGATGGTCTAGACAGTATTTGGTTCTACCATGAGGGCAGGGGACTGGACTCGGTGACCTCTCGAGGTCCCTTCCAGTCCTAGAGTCTATGAATCTATGCTAGGTTGGCAAGTCTATTAATTATCTTCCTGAAGATATGAGGACTGATAGCAAGAGCTGGATGTGAAGAATATGATAGTTTTGCTGTAGTAGGCAGAAGTTCTATGCATATGCGTGCTTCCCACCCTCCCTATGTTTGAACACAGTGCACTTTTCTGCTTCATACTTGAGGAGCCAAAATGTTTAAATAAACAGAAATCGTACTCTTCAGTGCATGTAATCCTTTACAGCTGACAATCCTTTTTTGTGGTTTTGGTGCGTGTGCCTTTTTTATTAGCAATTTTGTAATGAAAAAGCTGCTTTTTATACTTTCAGGATCTCATTGGTTTGAACCTTTTTTTGAGAGAGAGATGACCAAAGAATGCTCATGTACATAAAGGAGTAACAGCTGGTAGAATTTTAGTCCCAACACTGAGCGTGGAATGGTAGGAGCATTGAAATCCACAGATGATGTTCTTTTTCTTCTCCCCTTATTCTTAAACTGTTACAAAGTAAAATGGCCACATTATAAAATCAAAGAAACAAAACGTTTGTGCTGATACCTTATGTGCCAGGTTACATGTCTGGGTGTTCTTTTGTTTATTTGTTTTTCTCCTATCTGACTTATGGATCTGTGAGGTATGTGTTCTTACAGTGGGAACACTGTTTCAGAAACTGAACTGTAGAGAGCTGAATCCTGACAGGAGGTGCTGGTGCAGTGGAGGCAGGCTGGGAATGGGTTCTATCACACAGGAATGAACCTCAGAGTTGGGATAGGTAGCAGCCCAACTATGACTGTTCTGATGCTGAGCACAGACCAATATCCTAAACTGCTGTTTTAATTGATGGCTACACTTATTGATACCTGTCCCATTTGTGGCCATGGGGTTGAGTAAACCAGACCTGAAATTGCAGGGTATTAAAAAATAATATTGATTTGTAAAATGTAGACAATATTTTAAATGTCATTTGGGAAATTGTTTTCAGGTCATTTATGGGCCAAATCTCAATTCATTAAAAACAAGTCCCACTCTGAATTGTTAAAATACAGAGTTACATTTAGATCCTCCTAAACTAGACATTTTAAACTTTCCATGTTGCTGTTTATACTCAAGTGAGATTGGCTTGCACTATCTTCAATAAAATAATGAGAAAACTGTGTGCTGCGGGCAGCTCCCCCCCCTTTTTTTTTAAATATCTGGAATTTTGCTTGAAGTTATTAAGCAGAATTTCATTCTGTGTCTGCTTCAAACATGGTGGTAGTAACAGTGGTGGAAAATGGCCATAGTTCTGCATTGCTTCTGTCTACAGTTATCTACCTGTGCTTTCAGAAACAAAAAGACTGCACTAGGCCCAACAATGTGGAAAACTTCTTTTTCCTCAAAACAAAACAAATACCTTATTGAAGAACTCTTGTGTTCCACTGTGGCAAAGCAATTGAGAAAAATAACTTTGTTGGCAAATTAAATTTTCATTCATACCTTCTGAAGTACAGTCATGCAATTTACAAGGTACTTTTCTACCTTCTGCCTATAATATCGCATACATACCCAGCCTACTCAGAGATTCAGTTGTTACTCTTGCTCAAAAGTTCAGTACTTTCAGGACTAAAATCCAGATATGTCTTACTTGCCATATATTTGCATTCAGACAATTTAGGAATAGCTAAATTTGATTATTAGACTAATCACATGTCATCAGGTGGTCATTCAAATTGGACTCAATATTTAAAAAACAACTTGGAAGGTTTTATTGCTTGCTTCTGTGTGTGTATTTAGACAAGGGCTTTTGACCCTCAGCATTTGTGAGGTATTTCACACTATTGATGGGGGGAAATGAATGATTTGAACAGGCAGTCATAATTATGGATGGTTCTTATAACACCTTGGATCTTCAAAACAGACATGGCAATCTGCGGGCATTTCTAATGGTTCTGGTTGGACTGAAAATAGGATGGCAAGAATATCTTTGGAGCAAGGACTGTCTCTTGGTATATATTTATATTTTCATGCAGTGGTGGTTGTTTCAGCTTGTCAGTTCCTAAAATGTTGTTTCTATAATAATAAAAATATCTGCTCAAGGATACAGTGGGTTTGCATATTTAATAGCTCTTATTTTTGTATCTCCAATTCTGAAAAGCTGCTTATTACTTTGTTCTTTATAACAGCTATTCCATGTGGCATTTTATCAAAACTATTATTGGAAACCTTCATATTTCTGATTGTAAGTTCAGGATTCCTTTATACATGCAAATGAATCAAATAAATAATTGCAGCAAACAAATAGTTGCCAATAGGAGGCAGTCATATCCTTCGTATTGTACTTTGTATTGGCATCCTTGTCTGACCTCTTCATGTGATTCTTTTGTAGTTTCAAATTTAATGTATAACAGAAACTTTTATTTAAACATTATAGCCAGAGTTCCTGTGAGCAATTAAGATCAAGTCCAAAGTAAACATTGGGTGTTCAGATAATGTAAGTGTATGTGAGACTCACCTGTAAATATTGTATCCTGGAAAATCTCATGCTGTGGGCATTAATATAGACTTGAATTCATTGTGATAGTCTGTTTTCATTGAAAAACACATGCACGATGTTGACTTCTAATGGACTAGACAGCATAAGGCAGAATCAGAAGAGAAAATGACCTTCCCTCACCCTGAATCTGTCATTGGATCAGATCCATGCCCCATTAAAGTTAATGGGAGTTTTGCTATTGACTTCAAAACGACAAAGAGTAGGTCCACTGGAAAGCATTGATCCTCTGGTCGAGGGACTAGTAATGGATTATGGAGTTTATTTCTATGTTGCCAGTTGAAATACAGCCCAGTTTGGCAATGACAATCATTCTCCTTTGCATGCCATTGTCTTTACCTTTCATATTAATCCCATTATCATAGCCTTGGCCATGTAAGTTTTCAACAGATAATGACATTGTTTCAAGCTGTTGTAGAATAGTTTGTCATATATGCTCCAATCGTTGTCTTCAGTGGTACGTGTGACAGGTTGGATTGTAGAAAACCCCTTGGGAACTGCCAACTGATGTGCTGGGACAACCTCTGAGCCTGTTTTCCCTGCCAGTTTAGGATTTCAGAACCCTGCCTGGTTTGAACCAGACACGCTAGCTTGCTGCAAACCCAGACCCAAGTCTGAACCACGTCCCCTAACAGTTGCAGGCTTAATTGAAAATAGCTTAAGAAATGGTCCTGTCTCCAACACTCAGGTACCCATCTCCCAATGGGATCCAAACCTCAAGTAAATCTGTTTTACCCAGTATAAAGCTTATACAGGATAAACTCACAAATTGTTCACCCTCTAATGCTGATAGAGAGAGATGTACAGCTGTTTGCTCTCCCCCTCCCCCCCCCAGGTATTAATACTACTCTGGGTTAATTAATAAGTAAAAAAATGATTTTATTAAATACAAAAAATAGGATTTAAGTGGTTCCAAGTAATAAGATAGAACAAAGTGAAGTACCAAACAAAATAAAATAAAACACGCAAGTCTAAACCTAATACAGTGAGAAAACTGAATACAGATGAAATCTCACCCTCAGATGTTTCAATAAGCTTCTATCACAGATTAGATGCCTTCCCAGTCTGGGCACAATCCTTTCCCCTGGTACAGCCCTTGTTCTAGATCAGGCGGTAGCTAGGGGATTTCTCATGATTGCCGCCCCTTATGTTCTGTTCCACCCACTTATATATCTTTTGCATAAGGCAGGAATCCTTTGTTCCTCTTTGGGTCCCACCCCTCCTTCTAAATGGAAAAGCACCAGGTTAAAGATGGATTCCAGTTCAGGTGACATGATCACATGTCACTGTAAGACTTCATTACCCGCTTGCCAGCACACATGTATACAGGAAGACTTGCAAGTAAAACAGAGCCATCTACAGTCAGTTGTCCTGTTTAATGGGAGCCATCGAGATTCCAAACTACCATTAATGGTCCACACTTTGCATAATTACAATAGGCCCTCAGAGTTATATTTCATATTTCTAGTTTCAGATACAAGAATGATACATGCATACAAATAGGATGACCACACTCAGTAGCTTATAAGCTTTGTAATGATACCTTTCAAGAGACCTTTTGCATGAAGCATATTCCAGTTACATTATATTCACTCTCATTAACATATTTCCATAAAATCATATAGAGTGCAGTGTCACAATATGAAACCTAAAAAATGATCCTTTGAGTACTTCAACATTATCTTAATCTGCAGACTTTTCCTTATCCACAAAACGAATGATCATTGTCATTTGTTCATCATGACTCACATCTGCTGTACAGTCCAGTATTGAAAAGCATTTTGCAGAATGGGCAGTTTCTGCAATTTTCTTTTTAATTGCATTTGCTAGGATTTGAATCAGTTCATTCTGCATATTTTTTCCTAAGTAATGAACCTGTGTTTCATGATCAGTTATTTTACACAGATGCTCCTTCATGACTGGATCAAACAAAGCTAGATATTCAACAATTTTTTTAAAAGCTTCCATTACCTGGAGTGTATAATTTTTCATTTCTACCACGGCCGCAGAATCCTAAATTTTGCCCACCAAGAACTCTCACGAAAGCAATCAGAAGCTCTAATATTTGTTGCCAATATTCTTCTTTTTCCTTGATCATATGTAAATTTTCTTCATCAATAGTTTTTCCTTTTTTTTCAATCGGAATTCAGGTTCTTTCCAATTTTGAAAACATTCCAAATGTTCTGTACTACTTTCTTGTGGAGAGGATAGAAGAGATGTTTTTCCAGTCCTTTGAGCCATTTTCAGTAAGTGATGTACCAATTGCTTGATTTCTAAACAACTTGTTAGCAAAAGCAAAACACAGAGTCCTTCGACACTGAATATTGTAATCAGTTTTGATTAATTTCTTCCCCATTAATAAGTTTCCTTTTGTAATGCTGAACAGAGAATTTTCTTTAATTTCCATCCTTAGGGAAGGGAAATTCATGAACTTGTTCAGGTTCATGTTCCACAAGAATTTGGTACACACTGTCATCACATCTGGGCCATGAAGCTAGGCCTTCATACTGTAACTCGTTTGTAACTTCCTCATTCTTTCTTCCTTCTACTTCATTTACTTCCATTTCTGCATGTCTCTCTGAAGGTGAATAAATTTTCTCCACTTCCATATCAGTCTGATGCTGTGAGCTGGCTTCATCTCAAAGTAAGTTTCCATCATCTTGAGTTTCCAAACTGCTTTTTTGTGGATGTGAGCTTCCATCTTTATTTGGATTAAAGAGAAGATATTTCAGGAAGGATCACTGCTGTTTTGCTGCTTGGTCCTTTTCCTTCTCAGCCTTTCATTTACAATACTCAACTCCTGAGGGTTATCTTTTTCCTCTTTCTACCATGGGGCATTTGAATATTGTTATGTACTGTGCTCCGGACTGCAAGCATTATAGTGTTAAGGAAAGTTGACACACCCACCACGTTGGCAATTTAAACCACATTGCAGCCATCTCAACATGTTTTTTCACTGCTTAAAGGTTCCATGATTAGTAACATAAACTCACTTATCTATTAAAAGTTACAGTGTTTACATGGAAACAAAATGACCTTTTTTGACATTATAACCCAACACTGGTTGTTTGGAAAGTAATCCCCTTCCTCACGGTTACCCACTTGGAGTGTGACATCATTACTTTCGTAGTCTGTTAAGCATTAACACTGTTACTTTTTCTTTTATGGACCTTATTTATTACATGTGAACCAGTTATAACAAAAAGTTCATAATTATACAGCCCAATGATAACGCTCAGGTTTAATAATGCTTAAAGATACTCACATTTTGGATTTATAATGCTGAAAGACGTTATTCTTTATTCTTTGGCACCAAGAAACATAATTTTCTACAGTATTCACTTGATTCTTTAATACTACCTGTGATGTGTATTAAAATGACCATTTGACATGTATCAACTCGCAATATCTCTTCTCTACATGAATTTCCAGCTATGCAACCTTGATGTATATTCGAGTTAGGTGTCACTAGCACAGCAGCTCTTGCTGCTGGTGGATATGTTTTATTGTAACTGAGTTATTGCTTATCAAAAATTGCAGAGTGGGACATCTTGACCTTGCACCACAAATTGAAAAAAATTCGCTAAAATATTTATTTTTGCAGTAAATAAAAGATTGACAATAATAAATTATCAGAAATGTAGAGAAATGAATTATAATTCCTATTCCCTCCATATGCACATGGGAATTGAAATAATGACATCTTCATTATTTTATTTGTATGTTTTCATCTTTTTCATTTTTTTAATTTGTATTTGTTTAAATTTGAATATTTTTCTTGAATTTGGAGACCCATTTAACTTGGCACCCTAGGCGACCGCCTAGTTCGCCTATATAGATGGGCTGCCCAGACTGTCAGGCTTCAAATGGAGTCCCAGGCAGTGGCTGCAATGCAACTTTTGAGGGTGTCTAGTAATGATTCTGGGATTGGGAGGGTATGAAAGATCTTTTTAGGGAAGAGGAGGAAGAAAGAAAAGATTTTAATCTGTTATGGTATTACAAGAGGCATTTTATGTGGTACAACAGATGTTTCCAGATCTCTTGGAATATCAGAATCCTTCTCCGTAATTAACATAATAAAATAAATCTGTTTTGTCAGGCAAACAGATGTTGTAGCTGATCTCTTGGAGCATTATGTTGCATGCAGTGAATATAGGGGTATAAAAACAGAAGCACATGTGAAATTTCTGTATGTACTAAAAACCCTACACAGGTAGTTACTCTGTATGTACCATTAACTCAACTATTTAAGGATTTTAATATTAATAGGATCCATTGTTTATGTCTACTGATAATAATGAGTCTTCCTGATTTTATTCTCCACAGCGAAAGTAGAGTTTAAGGGCTGGTTCCAAGCTATGTTGCATACCTACAATAATTCCCATTGATGTAAGAGGAAGCTATCTATTCTCAGTACCTCTGAAAATCAGATTGTAGAAGATGAAAGTAGCGAAGTCTAAGTCTGCATAAATCTTATTAACTTTACTGCAGTTTCTTTAAATCACATGAGTCAGACTAACAATTTTTTTACACTTGCAGTGACAAATTCATTCTTTCAGCCTGCAGTGATTTTTTTCTGCTGAGTAATAAACTCATAAAAGTCAGAGGCTCTGATGGAAAAGCTGACTGACACAATGAGGTACAGTATTCCTGAGTGTAGCTGGGAAAAACAAGCTTAAAAAAATAAGTTGAAAAAGGAGAAGGGTAGAGAGAACTCTAATGAGTAAAATAAATGTCTGTATCTAAGGAACTACTTCATGGCAGCTAAGTTTTAGGAAATTGCACAGCTTCCCTGTAGCGCTTTTATATATATATATATATATATATATATATATATATATATATATATATATATATATATATATATATATATATATATATATATATATATATATATATATATATATATATATATATATATATATATAGGGGAGCAAAATACTTTTGTATAAATTGAATCGTAGTTTTTAAAAACATAATAATTTGTAACAAAAATACATTGGAAAACTTCAATGAATATTTTTAAATGAAAAGTCATTCAGATAGTTTTGCAAAAGCCCTCAAAGTCCACAAAGGTCACCCACATCACTATTCTTTTATGTGCAGACACATTGGTGGCCTTATACTTCACCATAAATGGAGAAATTAAACACTAAAACTTGCTGTAGCAAACTACAAGTGAGGGATATGGGGTGGAAATGCAGTTTCCCATCATTAGTCATCTTGGGACTACTCAAGGAACTACTCAAACCATTTTAATGCATTCCCCGGAATTCCTGCCATCTCTCTCTGGCAAAACAGCAGTGTGTCATGGTCAGCAGTGTCTGGAAGGATGAGAATGGTTGCCTGTCCTCTATCCATTGAAAGATGATCATCATCAATGCCACTACAGCATTTTTCAGTTCCATGTCATGGCCTGAATCCAGATTGTGCTAGGTTGTTGGGTTGAGTTAGATGAGCTTGTAGTTGGCCTCCTGCTAGCTTCTCTCTGAGGTTGCTTGGGAATGGGTGGTTTGACACTGGGTAGTAATTGGCTACAACTGAAGTATCCAGATCAAGTTTCTTCAGTGTTGGTCAGGCTATTGCATGTTTGAAGGAAGAATTCCTTCTCTGAATGAAGCTTTGGCTGTTTTGGTCAGGACTGGCACCAATTGTTCATGAGTCTCTTTAACAAGCCAGGAAGGGCCTGGGTCAGGGCCTGGGTCACAAGTCTTGGGTCAGGATTCCTATAGGGTATCCAGAATGTCTTGGTGAATGAATGTACTGAACTCTGGGAATGCAGGTGGGCTGTTGGCTGGCAGGTGCAGGAGGAGTTGCTTGCAGTGAAGATGATAATTCTTCACAGTGCTTGGTGCTGAGCTCCAATGCAGGTTGTATAAGAATTCAGGATTGCTCCCTGGGGGTGGAATTTAGCAGCCTCTTTGGAGGGACCAGTAATACAGCCTCAGTACAGGCTTTGGGGAATTTGTTTCATCCTGTCTAAATCAGCCTTTGTTTTCCACCATTGGCACTTGTTTCTGCCCCTCTCTCTTCATCTAGCACAAGGTGTCAGAAAATCTGGGAGATCTGGGTGGGCAGTGGGGGGAAGGTGCCATTTGGGGGTCAATGTATCAGTGGTTGAGGCTTGTGTATAATGATAATGATTTAACATGTCCTTGACTCCTTGCCTTGTGGGAGAGGTGCTGTTTTCCTTTAGCGGGTTTTGGAATTTGTTGGAGTCTAGGTCTATGGTGTACCATAGGGGGGATGAGGTGGTTTAACCCAGCCAGGTCACAGTGATGGAGGCTGAGGCTGTGGAGAAGAGAAACTGCATGGCACTTACTGAAAGTTTACCTGCTACCTGTCTTTCACCACATACAGCCATCCTAGGACCACCTTGGTGTCCCAGAGCTTGGATGAGATCAGCTCATGGATGGGAAGAGCTGGTTGAAGCTAAATCAGAGTAAGAGAGGTTATGCTAGTGGGCATTTTGTAGAGTTTTCAGGCAAAGTGTAGTTTCTTTTTTGTTGAATGTATGCACCTTTAATTGGTCAATTGACTCAATAAGAGTGCTTCTGGATTCCTCACTGATGCTATGATCTCACATTACAGCATCCACAAGTAACATTTTCTACCATTCGGGTTGGTAGAAAACCAACTCTGTCCCATCTTGGCCTATGATGTTCTGGCTACATTTACTCAAGCCTTCATCATCTTTCAGCTGGACTACAATATACCTGGGAATGAAACCTTCAGCACCTAGAAAACTCCAACCATTACAGAATGCTGCAATGCTATCATCTTGCCAATATTGGCTACTGTGAGCACATCAGTCCTGTCCTCTGCTCCCTACACTGGCTTCTCACAGAATATCAAATCAGGTTCCAGGTCTTGGTCCTTATCTTCAATGCACTCTATGGTATAGTCCCAGGGTATCTAAAAGATACCCTAAAGCTCTGGGATGAAGACTGTGGTTGACAGCTTTGCACTAAGAGTAAAACTCCTTTGTTCAGGAGACAGCTTTCTCAGGGCTGGCTGACTACTTTGGAAAGAACTCCCCCAGGAACTAATGACCATTACAAACCTCACCATCTTCCACTGTAAGTACACGGTGCATATTTTGATGTTGCCTTCTCTAACAAATTTATAACTCTGTGTGTGTGTGTGTGTGTGTGTGTGTGTGTGTGTGTGTGTGTGTGTGTGTGTGTGTGTGTGTGTGTGTGTGTGTGTGTGTAATTTGTTACTATTCAAAACAAAACCTTCCACTGGGGAGAAGATGAGAGAACAAAGACATGGGAGATGTTATTCACATTGTTTAATATGCTGCTGGAAGATGCTTACTTACTATAGTGACGAATGCCTATAAGAGAAAAGAAGTATTTTGGGAGGAAGGGAGGCATGCAAAAGATCCAGGTTCATTTCTGCGGCAGGTGGGTTGGGATGGTGGTTCAGGCTGCTCTCTGAACCTATCCCCAGAAGGATTTTAAAAAGCCAGTCTTGTGAAGAGGGACATTTTAAATTAGAGCAATTATCTTATTTTAATTATCGTTAATCTTTTTAATGTCTTAAAAAATGTTGCTAGACAGTTATTGCCTCATAGCTTTCAGATATTTTACATGCAGTGTAACCCTTTTACACCCTTTTAGTATGTGCAGTACATCCATGTTGCAAAATGCAGAAACTTGGTTGCCTCTCTGTGGGATGCTAAGAAATCAGAAACATGAGGCGGCAGAAGCTTTTATTAAACATTGTGTCTGTGTCAGTGACTGAACAATGTGTCCACTACTTGGACCCATTGGTTTTCTAACCCCCATGGGTCTTGTTTTCTGGCCTGTTGTAGAGTTATCATTGTTTCTTCTGGATGATTAACTCACAGCTTTGGTGTTACTTTGATGCAGAGGAGATGCAACTATGTCTGTGTTTTTGGATCACGATAGAGGTGGATTGCTTTTGCTGTTTTATAGCCAGAAAGATTTACCTACACAGTAACAAAGGAACTTTAACAAGTCTGTAGTGCTGACTTGAGTGCTGCTGTTTATGAGCTCCAGATAATATGTTAAAATACTTTGGGGAATGGGAGAAGAAGCAACGTATGACTGTATGGATTGATTTGTTTTCCAGTTTAATTCCATAAAAACTTCCAACTTCTTAAACTAACCTGAAGCTGTTGGAGAGTTTTCAGAATGCCTGCCAGAGCAGTGCAGAATCCGTAGACTTTAGCTGTAGAATTTTGCTTTTGCTTACCACAGAGCACGTGAGTTGTTGCTTAGGGCACTCTTTTTGCAGTGAAATGTGGTACTGACCACTGTCTAAGAATGACTCTGTAGTCTGATGCAGCATGGCACTTTCTGTGCAATTTTCTCTAGAGCAATGTTATGAAAGATTTTTCCCCTTTCTTTATTTCAGATAAGCTTTTTTTATTTTTATTTCTTTTATTTCAGAAAAGCTTTATTTCATTGAGCTTTTAACTATTGGAGATATAGAACTTGCAATTTCCATTGGTCTCTTTAAGAGCACACATCTCAGTTTTCCCACCATTAGGCTTGAAGGAAGACGAGGGCTTAAGGGAAAGCCAGTTGGCTGTCATATTTCATAGCGGCAATAAGCTTCTCATGAGTTGTATATGAATTCCCCTTTCTTATTTTATATGTAGACTTTTTGCAGCATCTTTTGACTTCTTGTCAAATGAGGTAATTAAAAGCTTGAATCAGCATTCAGGTGCTCATGATTCTTCTAGTGTGAAGTTGGGGAAGGTGGGGAGGATCTTATTTCACAGAAAACACTGGGAGAGAACTGTCTATATTGACTAGATATGCATATGTTGGGCTTTGTTTTGTTTTGTTTTTTGAATGTGACTGAACTTTAAATGATTGGGTATTCTGCAGGGATTTTGAGACATTTCTGTTTGTTAGAATGAGTCTCTGTGGCTATTTCTACAGCAAGATAGTTAATGCACATTAGTTGTTTCACTGTAAAATCCTAATGGAGACAAGCCTCTGTAGCTTTTACCATGATGTAGCTAGATGAGGTCAGCTGTGGGGGGACAGGGTATGTGTATGTGTGAAGGGAATAGTGTTGTCCTTGACTACCTACATTGTAGATAAACTACAGACCCTTGTTCTCACTTGGATTTCACAGCAAGATAGCTAATACATATTTGTTACGTGGCAGCAAACACACACCCTTTTTGGCACTGAAGACATAGCCTGTATGTGTAAAAGAAAACAGAGTTGCTTTTGGTTGTGAGAGTAAGTTTACTTCCCAGAGTAATTCATTTTTATTGGTAATAAAAGAGCTGAGGTAGCCTCTGTTCTTTCCAGCAGCCTTGAACTGACTTTGCTCATACCAGCACAATCCATGTACAGCGGATCTTGTTGTCCCCAAGTCTTTGTTTTTGGTA
The DNA here is from genome assembly GCF_007399415.2 of Gopherus evgoodei. Lineage (NCBI taxonomy): Eukaryota > Metazoa > Chordata > Testudines > Testudinidae > Gopherus > Gopherus evgoodei. Next base: position 88,318,515 of record NC_044328.1, read on the forward strand.
AGCTGATTACCTGTAGGTAAGTGTTTGAGTTCATAGTGAAGTTGACTGTCATGGGGAAAAAAAAGAAAATACTCCTTTCCAGGAGACAACTACATCTGGGGCTTGAAAGGTCAGTTTTGCACTTGGCTATCAGGAAGAGAGAAGATCACTGGTTCACTTAGAAAACACGTACTTAATTTAATGCTCTAAAAATTAATGTGATGGGGTTTATATTCACTCTAGGGACCAGACACAGCTTGAGCAGGCACAGTATAAACTTTCATCCAGTCTCATCAGTGCATCTCAATCTCAGTTTAGAGCTCCCTGCTAGTCCCAGTCCTGGGTTTGTTTGAATAGTGGTTTTCCAGCTGTGCTGAATTATGTGGGGACTTAATGAGCTCATTAACTGTCTGAGAGGAACTAGGATCTAAACCATTCAACTCATTTTCACCTATGACCTAATCAAGACTTGAATCTCTCTCTCCAGAGGTGAAAGTCTACAGCATCTGGTTCCCAGTTATCCATGCATACTGCCTGTTACTCACTACAGTAACTCCTCACTTAAAGTCATCCTGGTTAACTTTGTTTCCTTGTTACATTGCTGATCAATTAGGGAACATGCTGGTTTAAAGTTGTGCAATGCTCCCTTCTAACATTTGGCAGCTGCTTGCTTTGTCCACTGCTTGCAGGAAGAGCAGCCTGTTGCAGCTAGTTGGTGGGGGCTTGTAACCAGGGTGGACTGCCAGCCCCCCCATCAGCTCCCCACTCTAAGTTCCCTGTGCTGAAGCTGCCCAGCAGGCTATCAATTGGAGGCAGTTCAGCTATCCCTCCCCCTAGTACCACGTGCGGCTCCTGCCCTCTGCCTTGGAGCTGCTCCCAGAGACTCTTGCGGGGGGGGGGAGGGTAATGTCGTGGTGTCCCCCTCCGCCGTGCTTCTGCATCCCGCTTACCCCTTCTCCATATAGAGCTGGAAGGGGACAGGATAGAGAGAGGTTGGAGCAGCAGCTGCTGTCTCACCTTCCTGATCCACTTAAAAAGGAAATGCACTTGAGAGTGGGTCAGCTTACTTAAAGGGGCAGTGTGCATCTCTCTCTCTCTCTCTGCCCACACACAAGGGGTGTGTCTGTCTGTCTGCTATGCTGTTTCACCTCCTGGGGAAATTGGATTTGCTGAACATCGTTTTGCTTAAAGTTGCATTTTTCAGGAACATAACTACAACATTAAGTGAGGAGTTACTGTATCTGTAGTCTTGTGTTGGCAGACGATTTGCTCAGCCATTTAAGGTACCAATTCCTTGTCTAGCAGTTAGAACATGTTCCTTGTTAGAGATTTTGATGAGCATTATATTTACATTGAATTTATCAATGGATGGTGTGAGGTATAGCTGGGATTTGTTACTTTTACTAAAGCTGTTTTCCTTTCTTGCGGAGGTCATCTGAATCCCTAATCCCATCAAATGGCGCTCCAGCAAATCAGCTTGAGGTTCAGTGTGGCAGAGTTGTCTTATTAGTGCCTGGGTGACATGCTGTCAGGGGCGGCTCTAGACATTGTGCCGCCCCAAGCACGGTGGCATGCCGCGGGGGGTGCTCTGCCGGTCACCGGTCCCACAGCTCCGGTGGACCTCCTGCAGGCATGCCGCCAAAGGCTGCCTGCCTGTCGCCCTCCCGGCGACCGGCAGAGTGCCCCCACAGCATGCTGCCCCAAGCACGCTCTTGGCGTGCTGGGGCCTGGAGCCGCCCCTGCATGCTGTGGATATTTGCATTATAGTGGTGCTTCTCAGTTGTCCAATGGGATAAATGGTGTCTCCAGGCAATTACAAAGCTGAAGAAAGCATAGCCTTTCAGCTTTTTTGTAGTTGTTGTTGAGGAGGAGAACAGGCCATTGATCAAAATTAACATAGAATACTTTATTTTAGGGATTTGTAAAATATTCCTGTTACAATTTTTATGGGAAGGTCTCCATTTATAGTAGTTGTATGGCACACAAAAGAGTATTAATAAATATATCCCTTGCAATACACTGACTTTCTCAGATTTCACAACAGGGCCGCCCAGAGGGGAGGGCAAGTAGGTCAATTTGCCCCAGGCCCCGGGCTCCGCAGGGGCCCCCACAAGAATGGCTGAGGCTCCCTCCTCGGCCCCAGCCCAACCTGACCCCATCTCTGCCCCTTTCCCGGAGCTCAGTGCATCCAGCACTGTCCCTTGACAGCGGTGCAGCGTGGCTCCGGTGGGGCCTGACCTCCGCCCAGCTCAGAGCCACGTGGTAAGGGGGCGGGGCTGTGAGCTCTGGACCGAGTGGAGGGAGCTCAGGCCCCACTGGAGCTCACAGCCCTGCCCCCTGACCACATGGTTCTCAGAGGGGCGGGGCTCAGGGGCCCCGCCGGAGCCATGCTGCAGCTGTCGAGCGAAGCTCCTGGATGCGCTGAGGCTCCTGGTGAGAGGAGAGCTGGGGGTAAGGGGCCAGGGCTGGGGGGGTGGCTAAGGGGCAGGGAGTCCTGGGGACAGTCAGGGCACAGGGAGGGGGCAGAGGTAGGAGGGGGGGTGGTCAGGGGACAGGGAACGGGGGTTGAATTGTGGGCATTCCGGGGGTCTGTCAGGACTCAGCGGGGGCGTGGATAGGGGTTGGGGCAGTCGGGACAGGGAGCGGGGGGGGGGGTCACGGGGTGATGGTTGGGGATGGGGTCTCTGGGGGACGGTGAGGGGACAAGGAGCAGGATGGGTTGGGGATTCTGAGGGGGGTGGGCAGTTGGGGGGCAGGAACTGGGTGGGGGTCAGATAGGGGGCAGGGCCAAGCTGTTTGGGAGGCACTGCCTTTCCTACCCTAAAGCTCATTCAGCAGTTTGAGGCTTGCAGAAGAGCCAAGCTGTTAGGTTTTCCATTAGGGCTACCATCCCTTTCATTTCTCAAATGCCAAATTATAGTCTATATTTAATTTCAGTGCCATAGGGAGATTCATGTCAGGGGAGGGTAGCTTCATTTAAAATTAGCCACTGGAGGAGGGATCACATGAGAAGAGCAATATCCTTCCCAGCCCTACCAAGAGAGATTTCCCCCCTCCCACATTCCCTGAGGCTCCAGAGGGGTTAATTCAGCAGTTCTCAAACTGTTATACTGGTGACCCCTTTCACATAGCAAACCTCTGAGTGTGATTCCCCCTTTATAAATTAAAAACACGTTTTTATATATTTAACACTATTATAAATTCTGGAGGCAAAGCAGGGTTTGAGGTGGAGGCTGACAGCTCACGACCCCCAGTAATAACCTCGTGACCCCTTGAGGGGTCTTTACCCCCAGTTTGAGAACCCTGGGTTAATTTAATTTTAGCACCCTGTGTCCATTCACATGCTTGTGCTATTTTGAGCATTTTAGTTTTCACAACATAGGCTCGTCCCAGATTCTAGAACAAGCTCAAATGCTCAGTTTGTGGAGTATGTACATAATATATACTAAAGACAAACCCACAGTAACCGTCTCCAGTTTGTAAGGGACCCCATGGAGCCAGTCTCTAGGAAACAGATAAATGCATGTGCATGGAAGTTAAGTCCATTAATGGCTATTAGCCAGGATGGGTAAGGAATGGTGTCCCTAGCCTCTGTTTGTCAGAGGGTGGAGATGGATGGCAGGAGAGAGATCACTTGATCATTACCCGTTAGGTTCACTCCCTCTGGGGCACTTGGCATTGGCCATTGTCGGTAGACAGGATACTGGACTGGATGGCCCTTTGGTTTGACCCAGTATGGCTGTTCTTATGTTCTAACCTAAATGAACCCAAAGTTATGGAGACAGATATGAGTCACGGAAGCCAGCAGAGTATCAGGAACCTGGAAAAATCTCTGACTGGATGGGCTCAGGCATTTGGTCACAAGCTGAGGTGGTTCAAAAGTTTTGGGGTTTTTTTAAGCAGAATTGTTTTTATTGTTTAAAGAAACAATCAAACACAGCAAGCAGCAAATGTTTGGCCACACACTTCTGAAACCCCAAACCATATTCAGGTTTTGGCAGACTAATTTCAGCTTTTCAATTAAAAAAAACAAAAAATTTTGAAGGAAAGCAAACATTGTCCATGATTTTTTTCTGCTTTTTAAAAACCGCTAGTTTTCGATCCAGAAAAAGTTTTAACAGCAAATATTTGTCCAACCCTTTTAATGAGCTTTAGTGCCTTTTAGTACTAGCTGATGAGAACCAGTGATACCTTGTAAAGAAGTTTTCTCAAAACTGGGTTTGTGCCAAGATGCAGAAGGTTTATTTTTCCCAGGGCTGCCCATGGGGGGGGAGCAAGTGGGGCAATTTGCGCCGGGCCCTGCAGGGGCCCCCACGAGAATATAGTATTGCAATTTTCTTTATGGAAGGGGCCCCCAAAATTGCTTTGCCCCAGGCCCCCTGAATTCTCTGGACAGCCCTGTTTCACAATCCTTCGTCTAAATGACAGTGTGCTGATTCTCATGAGGTTGGGAAGAAATGCTTATTGCTGCTCAAGAGTGATGGTTCTGAGCAATTTGAAAAATTATGCTGATAGGCTCTGAAGAGAACCTAGTCATAGAAGAATGCTAGTCATGTGATGTGGAGCATTTTGGGTTGGCTAAGGGGTGCTTTAAAGAAATTGAATAATGAGTCAAATTATCTTGGCTCCATGAAGGATTTTGAATAGTTCTCCACATTCTTCTCCCAGAAAGAACAGCATAACTGTGTTCTGCTGGTAAAGAGAGGGTAGCTAGCTGGAAGGGTGGCGAAAGGCAAAGAAAGATCTCCATAAATTATCCAAAAAGTTGGTGTAAAATCCAGGCCACACCTGTGCTACCTGCTGGCAAAAACAGTTGATCTAGGACCACATCCGAGGTAGAAGCCAAACTTGAACAGCTTAATGGGACAAAATCAGAGGGCCCACATAATCTTCGTCCAAGAATATTAAAGGAACTGGCATATGAAATTGCAAGCCCATTAGCAAGAATTTTTAAAGAAACAGTAAACTCAGGGGTTGTACTGTACGACTGGAGAATTGCTAACATAGGTCCTATTTTTAAGAAAGGGAAAAAAAGGTGATCCGAGTAACTATAGGCCTGTTAGTTTGACATCTGTAGTATGTAAGGTCTTGGAAAAAATTTTGAAGGAGAAAGTAGTTAAGGACATTGAGGTCAATGGTAATTGGGACAAAATGCAACATGGTTTTACAAAAGGTAGATCGTGCCAAACCAACTTGATCTCCTCCTTTGAGAAGGTAACAGATTTTTTAGACAAAAGAAATGCAGTGGATCTAATTTACCTCGATTTCAGTAAGGCATTTGACACGGTTCCACATGGGGAATTATTAGTTAAATTGGAAAAGATGGGGATCAGTATAAAAATTGAAAAGTGGATAAGGAACTGGTTGAAGGGGAGACTACTACGGGTCGTACTGAAAGGTGAACTGTTAGACTAGAAGGAGGTTACTAGTGGAGTTCCTCAGGGATCATTTTTGGGACCAATCTTATTTAACTTTTTATTACTGACCTTGGCACAAAAAGCGGGAATGTGTGGATAAAGTTTGCGGATGACACAAAGCTGGGTGGTATTGCTAACACAGAGAAGGACCTGGATATCATACAGGAAGATCTGTATGACCTTATAAACTGGAGTAATAGTAATAGGACGAAATTTAATAGTGAAAAGTGCAAAGTCATGCATTTAGGGATTAATAACAAGAATTTTAGTTATAAATTGGGGACACATCAGTTGGAAGTAACAGAGGAGGAGTAGGACTTCGGAATATTGGTTGACCACAGGATGACTATGAGCCGCCAATGTGATATGGCAGTTAAAAAAGCTAATGCAGTTTTAGGATGCATCAGGCGAGGTATTCCAGCAAAGATAAGGAGGTGTTATTACCGTTTTACAAGGCACTGGTGAGACCTCATTTGGAATACTGTGTGCAGTTCTGGTCTCCAGTGTTTAAGAAGGATGAATTCAAACTGGAACAGGTTCAGAGACAGGCTGCTAGGATGATCCGAGGAATGGAAACCTGTCTTATGAAAGGAGACTGAAAGAGCTTGGCTTGTTTAGCCTAACCAAAAGAAGGTTGAGGGGGGATATGATTGCTCTTTATAAAAATATCAGAGGGATTAATATCAGGGAGGGAGAGGAATTATTTAAGCTTAGTACCAATGTGGACACAAGAACAAATGGATATAAACTGGACACTAGGAAGTTTAGACTTGAAATTAGACAAAGGTTTCTAACCATTAGAGGAGTGAAGTTCTAGAACAGCCTTCTAAGCGGAGTAATGGGGGCAAAAGACAAATCTGGCTTTAAGAATAAGCTTGATAAGTTTATGGAGGGGATGGTATGATGGGATAGCCTAATTTTGGCAATTAATTTAGCAATTGATCATTGGTTATCAGCAGGTAAGTATGCCCAGTGGTCTGTGATGGGATGTTAGATGGGTTGGGATCTGAGTTACTACAGAGAATTCTTTCCTGAGTGCTGACTGGTGAGTCTTGCCCACATGCTCAGGGTTTAACTGATGGCTATATTTGGGGTTGGGAAGGAATTTTTCTCCAGGGCAGATTGGCAGAGGCCTTGGAGGTTTTTCGCCTTCTTCTGCAGCATGGGGCATGGGTCACTTGTTGGAGGATTCTCTGCAGCTTGAGGTCTTCAAACCACAATTTGAGGACTTCAATAACTCAGACAAAGATTAGGGGTTTGTTATAGAAGTGGATGGGTGAGATTCTGTGGCCTGAATTGTGCAGGAGATCAGACTAGATGATCATAATGGTCCTTTCTGACCTTAAAGTCTATGATTCTAAGTCCAGTATGCTACAGTGAACTAAGAAAATTAATGACGAGCCACTACATGTTGAAACCTTGTTTGCTGGTTGGACAGCTATTGCCTAAGTATCAAAATAGTGATATGAAAATAACAAAAAGTGAATGATGCTGTTCTTTATATATCCAAGAAGCTTGTAAACATTGAATTTGGTTATAAAATGTCATTAGGAAGTCATGGATTCATATGGGCTAATACTATGATGCTACCCTGGCAGTTGCAGAGTCAGGTTTTCAGTGCATCTCCATTAACTTGCTATATTGAGCATTGGAACACAGACCTGTTGATGGCTGTATAATCAGGCTTTTTTTAAAACCACTTAGTGAGGGTGAGCAATCACACAGAGTATGATCATCTTCCATGGGAGTTATGGGTCCTCAGGTGGCTGATAAAGCCAATCTTTAAGCCACAAGTTCCATTATAATGAGGGCAGATGTTTTCAGACTCAGCAGAAGGTTGTTGATCATGACTGGAAGCCAGTCTCTCCTTCCTCCTGTGCCTCTTGTCTTCAGCTTGTCAGCGAGCAAGTTCAAAATGCAGGGGACCATCACGTAGGACTCCACTCCATTTTAAGTGATCCTGGGCAAGTGGCTCCCAACTGTTAGTATCAATATTATACTTTTTTAGGTTGTCCCTCAGCAAGTCCTTATAATGCTTCCATTGTCAACCCATATTACAGGACCCTTCTTTCAGTTGGGAGAACAGGACCTGTTTTGGGAAGCGATGGTCTGGCATCTGGACAACATGACCAGTCTAGTGGAATTGTTGATGGATAATAATTGCCTCAATACTGGTGGTCTTTGCCTCTTCCAGAACATGAATATTGGTGCGCCTCCCATTTGATCTTCAGAATCTTATGGAGTCAGTGTTGATGGTACTTCCAAGGAGCTTTCAAGTGATGTCTACAGGTTATCCAAGTTTCGGACTCAAACAACAGTGTTGGGAGAATAACGGCTTGATAAACAATCACTTACAGTAAAGCCAGGTTGACCCCATTTTTAATTCCTGTTCCATCTTCTTTTTTCCTTCTCTCACTATTTATATGGGCTCTTCTTCCTGTATCAGAGCCCTAATTTTTCTCTTCATTACTCTCCAGTTTCTGTTGCTAATGGCAGCTGCTGTCTTTTGCTACCAAATAGCTGCTTAATTTTACTATTAAGTAATTAGATGCCTTACAAAATTGATGTAGTATTGCACTTGGTGTAGGCATTGGATGTAATTTCATAGCTCTTATTACCAAGAATTATGAATTGAAATCTGCTGTAAAATGAGCTAAAGAGCTTTTTAAAAGTGAAGAGAGAAAGCAGTGAAATATTAGATTGATGGCTTGCCTCATCAGAACAAAGGCCTTGGAGTCTTAGAGCACTTTCCCAGCTTCATAACCCCTGGCTTAAATCACTAATTCTGTAATGTAAAAACAAAGTAAACATACTTTCTCTCATATTAGCAATACTTCTTTCAACTTTAACTTTGTTTTCCAGACAAAATATTTTAAAAAGTGAGATTTTCCCCCCTTCTCGTGAAATCTCTAGTCTTCAGTGTTACCTTGCCAGCCTGTCCTTCCAAGAGTAAACATTTTGCATGTGCAAATTAGTGATTCAGAAGATGTGATGGATCTTTTTTGACCTAGTGAAGGAAAGATCATATATTTAACCATTTCTCTTCTATTTCACAGTAAAATGTCAAATAAGGTACAGACAAAAAAGTTTTCAGTTGAATGAGGCTAATTAATAAGCACAGACTTCTTGTTAGAAATAAAAAATATAATCACCTTTATGCTAAATCCAGAGATTCAGACCAAAACTGAGAGATGTAACATTTGGCTTCTTGAATGCATCAGCACAATTTTCATTTTAGAAATGTGTTAGGATGTAGGCTCAATGAGATAAAGGATTCTCGGGTCCTACTTAAACAGGATACTTTGCAAAATTGGAGGGATTGAATTAATTGTGAAAGATATCTTTTGTATAATCAGGATATCATTCCATGGGGGAAATGATCAGTGAGTGGAGTTTATTTGGTTACAAATTTCACTTAACTGAAATACTATCATAATTCAAAGAGGTAGCCTGCAGGCCCCCTGATTAGAATAGTGATCAAGATTTCATAATATGGAAGTTGCAGTATTTTCTGGTAAAATAATACTGTAATGGGCAATATTAACTGCTCTATTATCAACTAACAGAACCATTAATCTAGGAATTGTTTGGAGAGACATTATTAATACCCTAAGTGATTGCATTTTAGAATACAATATACTCCTGTTTTATTAGGGTTGCCAACTTTCTAATGCCAGAAAACTGAACACCCTTGCCCCACCCCTTCCTTGAGGCTCTGCCCCACCCCTTCCCGAGACCCCAACCCCTGCTTGCTCCATCACTTGCTCTCCTCTACCCTCTCTCACACACTCATTTTCACTGCAAGGCCCAAACAGGCATATTGATTGTTTTGACAGATGTATTATGAAAAGTTCAGGTATTATTTGCTGCAGGATACTAGAGCTGGCAGCAAAATAGTCAAAAGGGGTAATTTTTTAACAAAAGGAAAAGGTTTTCATGATTGTTTCCCTTCCCTCTTCCCATTTTTTGTAACCAGCTCCATGTTTTTTGTTCACTAAAGTAGTTCTAATTCCACACACAAAATTAGGACCACACATTATCATAGCTGCAATGGGTCCATTAAAGGCCCACTCGTGAAGCCCAAATACAAATCCATAGAGTACAACCACAGAAATGCACACCTGTCCAGATACCTATATAAATAAATCTGTAGAAACTGACTCCCACACCTATATACAGATACATGTGTATTCATGTGTGCACATCTAGCATGCACTAACACATATAATTCCACATTATTTAATATTACAATTGTTGTTTAGCGCCTAGAAACCCCAACTAAGATCAGGGCTCCAGGGTGATAGGTGCTGGACATACACATAAAAAAAGAGTCTGTGTAACAGTGCGTGACTCACCCCTATGTTGCCTCCTGCTGGTTGTCTCAGGGAATTAGCTCTCCAGCCCTCAGAACACCCTCTGCAGGCCGGAGTCCCATTGCATCTGGCCCCCGTGTCCTTCCCAGGACCCGGGTGCCCCTTTACCCGGGGGCCGCCCCCTGGCAATACCCCCACCAGTCTCTATGGGTCTCCCCTCTCTGGGAAACCCGCAACCCTCTAATCCCCACACTGCCTCAGTCTGGGCTACTGCCAGTCATCACCAAGCCCTTGCTCCCTGGGGCAGATTATAGTGTAAAAACCACTCATCATAGGCAAGTGGGTTCGAACCTGCTGCCTTCCTCTGCCTCCCAGTACCTCTATGGGCCTTGGACCAGGCCCTGCAGCCTAGGAAGTTGCCAGCCTGGAGCTCCCCTGCTCCTCTGATGCTCCCCAGCCCAGCTTCACCCCCAGTACCCTTCCTGCAGGCAGCTAGGGATGGCTCTCTCCCAGCTGGGGAGATACTTCTGTTGGGCCTCTGGCTCTGTGGCCTGATCAGAGCGTGGCCCAGCTGCAGCCGCTTTCCCAATCAGCCGTCCCCAGCCACAGCCCTCTCCAGGGCTGCTTTCAACCCCTTCTATATTAGGAGCAGGGTAGCCACCCTGCTACAGTCTGCAACAAAGAGTTTATAATATAGCTAGACAAAGATGGAAGAAATGTATGATACACTGACTTTTCTGCAATTACGAGTCAACTACTTTCATTTTTTAAGAACTAATACATTTGTTTTAGAGTTCCTGTCTCTTTTAAAAACTTATGAAATGAATACACACGTTTGTCATCAATTTTTTTGTGCGCAAACCAGCAAAGGGGATAATAACAGTCAAAGAGTTAGGCTGCAAATTTTATTCACACAAGTATACACTCGTGTGGCAATACACACACTTCCCTGCACAAGGACACACAGTCTCTTACACACATACAGTGCATACATGCACACACTTGCCTACAAAGAGACACTTTTTCATACACTTTTCCAGGGGCTGCCTAAATCACCCAGCCAGGAAGGGAGGAGGGTGGACTGGAGGGGAAAAGATGGAGTGGAGTGGGAATGGAAGAGAGAGGATGGGGAGGGAAAGAGGCCCAGGATGACAGCAGGGTGAAGGTGAGGGGGCAGTAAAGGAGAGAGGAGTGGGTTCAGGAGGGTATGTGGGGTGGATGGGGTTGTGGGGAGGTTGAGGTGGGGAGGGATGGAATGATGGGTGAATGGGAGTGAAGCCGATTCCCAGCACTCAGAGATGGGGATATACACATACCTCGAACTCCTGGGTGCCGGAAAGCGGTTCACAGACAGGGCACAAACCACAGCTTGAGCCCAGCCACAAGAGGAGAGTGAGGAGAAGAGGGCTGGGCATCAGCGGGAGAGGGGTGCGCCACGCAACCCCCACAACAGCCACCTGCTGAGGGCTCGTCTCCCCTACCCTGACCCAGCCAATGGGAGCTGCGGGAGGCAGGGCAGCATGCAGGACCTCCCCCCCCCCCCCGCTGTCCCTCTGGCTAGGAGCCATACATGCCAGCTGCGTCCTTACCCGGGAGCCGCGTTGCTCAGTGACTAGCAGGGAGCCTGTCAGCCTCGCTGTGCAGCAGCACCACCAGCCGGAGAGTCTTTTTAGAGAACTTTCCAATCTTGATTGTAAAATTGCCAGTGATGGAGAAACCACCACAACCCTTGGTAGATTGTTCCAATGGTTAATTACTTTCACCATTAAAAATGTACATCTTATTTCCAGTATGAATTTGTCTAGCTTCAACTTCAAGCAATTGAATCATGTTGTTATACCTTTCTCTGTTTAAGCGACATGCACAGGCTACTTAGAGCTTAAAAGTGTAGTTTAAAAATATTGGAAATGGCCTGAAAAATATAAATGAAATGGAACACAAAAAGGGCTGAGTGAGATACAATTCAGGATAAAGGATAAAGACATGATATGATGTTCAGATAGTAGTATTGTCAATCCTAACCATTGAAAGTGTGGAATCAGGCCCAAAATATCATGAGTGACTTAAACTGAGATATTTTTAAAATTCCTTTTGGGTTCTTTTTATTTTCCCTCTGGTTTCTGAGCACATACTTTGTGTTTTCAAGCTATTTTCCATGACTTTGAGGACTAGAACCCTATTTAACAAACCAAAGGCTTACACTCTCATTCAGTCTCTTGAATCCAAGAGCTGGAGATTTAAGCAAACACCAGATAATGAAGGATTCACAATAATATTGTGAAAGCTGGCAACTCTGATGAGAGCCAGAGAGGAGAAACAAATATTCTTCACACATTGGTGTATGAGAACCAAGAAGCGTAAAGATACCATAGACCACCTAGATTATCAGAGGGAGTATAACAAAATAGTAGAAAAGTTAATTGAAATATTTTGCCTCATTATTGACTGTCAGTGATGGAATAATGTCTTTCCAAAAGGCACCGCTTATTGGAGAGCATTGTGTGGCCTTGACACACTTATAAGTCTGTAGGAATATTGATTATGGAGCAATTTGAGAAACTCAAGTGTAATAAATCATCAGGCCTTCTTGTTTCTGAAGGAAGTAAAGTGTAAATCAGAGCTGGTCTACACTATGGGGGGAAATCGATCTAATATACGCAACTTCAGCTACGTGAATAACGTAGCTGAAGTCGAAGTATCTTAGATCAAATTATCTACCGTCCTCACGGCATGGGATCGATGTCCGTGGCTCCCCATGTCGACTCTGCTACCGCTGTTTGGGTTGGTGGAGTTCTGGGATCGATAGGAGCTCATTCGGGGATCAATATATTGTGTCTAGATGAGACGCAATATATCGATCCCCGAGAAATAGATTGCTACCTGCCGATACGGCGGGTAATGAAGACGTAGCCAAAGAAGAGGGAAAGAGATTCTCACACAGTTATTCAGTGCAGCTTTGAAAATAGCAACTGTTCCTGAAGAATTTAGTGCCTATAGGGGGGAAGTGGGGCAGAGAGAAGGATGGGGAGAACAGAGCCAAGGGGAACTCTGGGAATTGCCAGTTAGTGAACCTCATCTGTCTTCTAGGGAAATGTATTATTTAGCAGCATTTATACTTTGTTAACAGACAGCTAGTCACAACTATGTATGAGTACAAGTGTGAAAATAAAGTACTTGTCCTCAGTAGCTTGCAATATAATGGATAGTGAATCTAACTAAAGGCAAAACATTGCCACACTTGGAAATTTAGTTTGATCAAGTCAAACTGACACATTACTTGCAATTGAAAACTGTGCCCCTCTCTCTCGTTAGGTTTTTTTTATTGTGTTTAATAAAATTGTAAAAGTCCAAAAAAGGTCAACAGAGATAGAAGTACGTAGGAAACTGCAAAAAAATAGAATAAATTAGCATTGAAGGGAGAGAAGAGGGAAAGTAGTTGAAGTTCTTTAGAGAACTGTGTATGTGCAGTTAAAATTCTCATCAGTCCTTTCTTATTCTGTCACACTTGAACAAGGGGTCACTTGCTGAAATTAATGCTGGGTAAATTTAAAGCCAATAACAGGAAATAATTCTTCAGAGCTTGGAGTCAACCTGTGGGATTCAGAGCTCCAAGAGATCAAATTCTCTTACTGGAGCTGAATTTTAAAAGGAGCAGGATAATTTGATGAGTGATAACTTTATTAGGCTTGCTAAGGCAAAAGTAAAGAGCTCATAATTGCAGGGTTCAGAAAGAAATTCCTCCCCACCTATCTCACGCTCTCATACAATTGGCTAAGCGGCATTGTGGCTTTTTTACCTCCTTCCCCCTCCCTTTTTTTTTTTATGTCTGAAGCATCAGTTCATGGCCACTGCTTGTGGCAGGATATGAGACTTGAAGCACCAGTTGTTATATCTTGTATGCAAACTATATGTTGCTTAATGTTTTTAATTGGGTTGTTTTCTTAACCTAGAAAAATAAACCACTTTGACATTTCTGAGGACTTGAAACCATGCAACGTATAATGATGGCATGAATTGAACATATCACTGGATATCTGTTCAGTTACTATGACCTATGAGAAAATGATAGCTCAGTGGATGCCAAATTAGATTTTCCAAGCTTTGTAAAACCCTAGCCTAAATTTTCAAAAGTGACTTAATTTGGGCGCCTCATTGTTTTAATTTATATTTGAAAAAATAAATTTTAATGTGGCCTGACTTTTCAGAAGTGCTGAGCAGCTACCCTCTGAAATTCAGGATGCTGAACACTTTCCTCTTATATAGCACTTTTATCACTAGATCTCAAAGAGCTTTATAAAGGAAGTCAGTGTTGTTAGTCCCATTTTACAGATGGGGAGAATGAGACACAGATAGGCTTAGTCACTTGCACAAGGTCGCCAAACAGGTCAGCAGCAGAGTCATGAATAGAACCCAGGTCTCCTGACCTAAAATCTGGATTACTGAAGAATCCTGTCTTAAGTTAAAATGCTCACTAGTGCATTGGAAAGTTCTAGACTTCAAACATGAAGGGCATGATTCTGATCTTGTTCACACCAATTTTACACAATGGAGTTATTCCTGATTTAGAATAGTATAGGTGAGATCAGAATCGGATCTCAATTCCCTAACAGAAGAAATTAAAAATGTAATGACAGACCAATAAATGGTTTTTCTTGTCATGGCAGCCTCCAATGTCCTTTTAGAAAGGAAACCTCATTTAATAATAAAACTAGGTAATCAAACAAAACTTTTCTATGATTACTTGGACAGAAGCTTGGTGGTTCCACTGTTTTATGAATTTTCTGATCTCAGTACCATGAATTAATCTTAGATTTATTTTCTTTATTCTTCTTTAATCAGAGGAGTGTTGACAGTTTCAGGTTCTTTGTCTCGCCATTATTTCAAAACAGTTCATAGTTGTATTTGATTTTCATCAGTACTGATGTATTTAAAGGATTCAGTGTCTCCGTGAATGATAAAACAAACACTGACTACTCAAGGTTTAGCTGTGAACTCGGTGGACAGAGAAAAGGATGTAACAATAATTGAGACATGAGATAAGAGACTGGATAAGAGTTTTAGCTGAGTTGGATGGATCGGAAATGCTGTAATATAGAGATGTTATGAAGAAAGAAACAGCAGGATTTAGAAATAACCTGTATGTGAAGGCCTAGAGGGAGAGAGGTCCAACTCTAGATGACATCCAGACTATGGGCCTGAGTGACAGGTAAATGGTGATCGTGTTCACAGTGATCAAGAGAGGAGAACAGATTAAAACCCCTATTTCAGTCATGTTGCACTTGAGCTGATGGCTAGACCTCTACTGAAGTTGTGTAATGTTCTAAACTCCTCAGAACTAGCTTAGAGCCAAAGAAAATGATAGAAATGTATATATAGTCTGAAGTCTATATTTAAAGGTAGGGGGAAAGTCTTAGAGTAATCATGAATGAATCAGTGTTACTGGAAAAGATGAAAGCAAGAGTGTGAAGGAAATATTTCTATACTAAGCATGTAGCAAAGTAAGAAAGTAAGAAAGTAAACATGGACTAGTGATGTATGAGCCACTTATTCAAGCAGCATGTTTTTAATGTTGAAAAGGCACCTGTATTCAGTGATTATTTAACAGTGTTGTGTTTTGTTTGTTTGTTTCCAAAACAACATAGGAAATCTTACTGTAGATTCAGTAGTTCATCGGGTGCTTCTGAAAATGGAAGCAGTGTATTAAATGACAGAAGTTATGTCCCTTTCTGCTTTGATTACCTACCTCTTAATGTTGCACAGAGAATTGGCAATGTAGCTGTGCCTTGGCACGACCACATAGCAACTAGAAGAGATGACATTCTGTATTCCCGTGATTAATGAAACAGTTATGTAAGACCAGGTTTGTCATCTTCAGTCCTTGGATGGTTGTGGACATCATTAAAGGGCTAGGTGGAGCTGTACTCCTGAGGGCATTTTGCACCCAAAAAAAAATTCTGCGCACAATATTTTAAAATTCAGCAAATTTTATTTGTCAAATAAATGTGGAGGCTCCATCGTGGCATTCGGGAGCACAGGCCACTGCCTGCACGGAGGGGGAGATGACTGTGCAGCTCCCCCCTGGGACATGGACTCAGCAGTGAGGCTGCACCCAACCCTAACACAGCGCAAGGACCAGGCCTGCCACAGAAACACCCCAGGGCCCTGCCCCTCCATGCCAAGTGCACCAGGTGTGGGCAGGCAGGCTCAGCAAGGCAGGATCCAAGTGTGGAGGGGCTTAGTGTGGGGAGATCCAGATGTGGATTGAGAGAGTTCTCTGTGGGGAACTCTGGGTGCAGCCATCTCAGTGGAGGATCCAGGTGCTGGGGGGATCTGGATGCACAGTGCCTTGTTGGGGGGTTCTGAGCGCAATGGCAATGGTACTCTACAGGGGGGTCCAGGTGAAGGTGGCTGGGGCTCAGTGGAGGGTCCAGATGCTGGGGAAGTGGGGCTCAGTGGGGTGGGGACCCAGGTGCAGCTGGTTGGGACTAGATAAGGTAGGGATCCGGGTCAGGGTGGTACAGGTGCAAGGGGAGTGGAGCTCATCGGGGGGGGGGGGTTCTGAGTGCAGGGGGGTGAGGCTCAGCAGGAGGGTCTGAGTCTCAGGGTGTCTGGATGCATGGGGGTTGAGCGGATGGGGGAGCAACTACCTATACAGGGATCCCTCTCCCTGCAGCTGAGGAGTGATGGGTACAGGAAACAGGCAGGGGGGAGGGAGTTTGTAGAGCTTCCTGCAGCTGAGGGAGAAATTGGGGAATGGGTCTGACCTGGCTCCAGATGCCATGCAGGGGAAGAGAAAGTCCTGTCCTGCCAAGCCAGGACTAGCAGCTGAGCCTGATGCAGGGTAGAGGCCACCAACCAGATCTTCCTCCGTTCCACCCTCTGCCCCACAGTGATTTTACATCTCTGCCGGCTGCCCTGGGCACTCAAAACATACTGCTGGGAAGGGTCACATGACCACTCTTGTGGCTTCCCTTTGCTTCCCTGTCAGAAAGCCGTTTTAATGTGGGGAAGCAAATAAATTTGCTGGGGACATAAATTCTGTGCATGCACGCAGAATTCTCCCAGGAGTAGAGCAGGCAAACTTCTAAGAGAATCTTCCAACTGGGAGAAAGCACTTTTTAAAAAATTAACATCTCTAATTATGCCAAGTGAGCCAACATGCCGCATGATAGTTGGTCACATCCACTTTGTCAGATCACATAAGTGCTTCCAAAAAAAAATCATAATTTTGTTAGTCTTAACAGATAAACATATTCAAGGCAGTGGAAGCTCAACAAGTTTAATGCACATGTAAGGTCAATGTATTTGTGTTACAGTTCAGTTTTGTAGCTCATAGACACTATGTTGAGTGTTTCTGTAGCTTTGATGTTAAGCTCCATACCAATAGAGGCACTTAATTAATCCATTAACTAAGCACTTCTATTATTATGGAGCTCAACATCAAAGTTAATCTTTTAACAATATGCTGCACAACCTTATGCTTTCAAAGGAGTGTGAAGACTATGACTATGAATTGGACATACTGGGGAGGAGGTCTCTTCAAACTTGTGTCTGGCTAAAATATCCTCTTAGCTGTATGTAATAATGTGTTTTTATTACACTTTGCTTTAGTTTTAAGATCATGCTCTCAAAAATTACTCCTAAATTTTTACCATGCAAGTTTTGCGCATTCAGATAGAAGCATTAGCAAAAGTTGTAAGGGCAAATTTAGAGACTGGATTTGGGGTCACTCTGATTGAGGAACCTCATGTTAGATTTTGGTTTTCTTATCTGCTTCAGCCCAATTTTTTATTTTTAGGATTTATATTTTCTTTTGTTCACCTAGGTTTGTTCCACAGTTGCGAGCAATGGCTCCCTTCTTACGGATATCTTTCAACTCATTTGAGCTGGGACCTATGCAGAATGAAGGGGAGCAGCTGCAGCCCTTCTGCGCTATAAAGATGAAAGAAGCCTTGACAACAGGTACAATAATGACTGACACATTTCTGTACTTAAATATGCTTATTAGAAATTACACACACTACACACGTGCTGTGGCAGGACTGCAGGACTCAAGACTCAGTCCTGCAAGGTGTTGTACACTCTTGTCCTGATCCTGAAAAGCACTTAGAAGCGTTGGCTTCACTTAAAGAAATAATGGGAGTACTTGTGGCACCTTAGAGACTAACAAATTTATTTAGTCTCTAAAGGTGCCACAAGTACTCTTGTTATTTTTACGGATACAGACTAACTCAGCTGCTACTCTGAAACTTAAAGAAATGTGAGAAGTTCCATTGACTTCCGTGGAATCCATGCTTTCGCTGAATGTGGCCCAGATTGCTCAATGCTTTGAAGGATCAAATTCTTTCTTATTAATTTCCTGTTTCTCTACAAAAAAAATGTATGTGGCAAAACTGTCTAGTTGTCCTGTTTGCATGGAGTATTGTGGTGACTAGCTAGTGAGCTAACATTCGCAAATCCACTGTCTGTGTGCTATCTAAATTGTAAAATATGCTTACCTGAAAGTTTGGGGAGAACTGTGGAAAAGCACGCTAAATTACCTTGGGATGAGAGCCGTTTTTCTCAAATGCAGGACGGTAAATGGCTGCAGTGTGTTAAATGAAATATATGTTAGTGTAGAAACTGTCTTCCTATAACAAGAATTTAGGCCCATTTCTTCCTATGATATTTATCTAGTGGTCACTCATGATAGCTGCATTGAGTGAGCTGTAAAATTATAGGAATTGCTATGCCATATCAAACCCAAGGGCTATTATTCTATCTCTGACAGTTGCCAGCATCAGATCCTGCAGAGAAATAGCAAGAAACACCACACTAGGCAGATGTGGGATAATCTTCTCCCCAATATATAATCGATAGAGATTGTCTTAAGACCTAATGCATGAGGTCATAAGTTTATCATCAAAAGGCTAAAATTTAGTGAGTAAGGATAACGATGGAAACAGAAATGTGTATATATAAAACTAAATACTTAGATTTCCAGAAAGCCTTTGACAAGATCCCTCACCAAAGGCTGTTACGTAAATTAAGCTATCATGGAATAAAAGGGAAGGTCCTTTCATGGATTGACAACTGGTTAAAAGACAGGGAACAAAGGGTAGGAATTAATGGTAAATTCTCAGAATGGAGAGGGGTAACTAGTGGTGTTCCCCAAGGATCAGTCCTAGGACCAATCCTATTCAATTTATTCATAAATGATCTGGAGAAAGGAATAAACAGTGGCAAAGTTTGCAGATGATACTACTCTCCTCAAAGCAGACTGTGAAGAACTTCAAAAAGATCTCACAAAACTAAGTGATTGGGCAACAAAATGGCAAATGAAATTTAATGTGTATAAATGTAAAGTAATGCACACTGGAAAAAATAACCCCAACTATACATACAATATGATGGGGGCTAATTTAGCTACAACGAGTAGGAAAAAGATCTTGGAGTCATCATGGACAGTTCTCTGAAGATGTCCACGCAGCGCGCAGAGGCGGTAAAAAAAGCAAACAGGATGTTAGGAATCATTAAAAAGGGGATAGAGAATAAGACTGAGAATGTATTATTGCCATTATATAAATCCATGGTATGCCCACATCTCGAATACTGTGTACAGATGTGGTCTCCTCACCTCAAAAAAGATATACTGGCACTAGAAAAGGTTCAGAAAAGGGCAACTAAAATGATTAGGGGTTTGGAGAGGGTCCCATATGAGGAAAGATTAAAGAGGGTAGGACTCTTCAGCTTGGAAAAGAGGAGACTAAGGGGGGATATGATAGAGATATATAAAATCATGAGTGATGTGGAGAAAGTAGATAAGGAAAAGTTATTTATTTATTCCCATAATACAAGAACTAGGGGTCATCAAATGAAATTAATAGGCAGCCGGTTTAAAACAAAAAAAAAGGAAGTTCTTCTTCACGCAGCACACAGTCAACTTGTGGAACTCCTTACCTGAGGAGGTTGTGGAGGTTGGGACTATAACAGCGTTTAAAAGGGAACTGGATAAATTCATGGTGGTGAAGTCCATAAATGGCTATTAGCCAGGATGGGGAAGGAATGGTGTCCCTAGCCTCTATTTGTCAGAGGATGGAGATGGACGGCAGGAGAGTGATCACTTGATCATGGCCTGTTAGGTTCACTCCTTCTGGGGCACCTGGCATTGGCCACTGTCGGTAGACAGATATTGGGCTAGATGGATCTTTGGTCTGATCCGGTACGGCCGTTCTTATGTTATATTCTAAATATAATATGCTTCATAGTCTCTATTTAACTTCATCAGGCTAAAACCTTTGTCTAAAATAGTTTCTCAGCTAAAGTAATCTCTCAACATCTCCAGCCAACATGGCTGGGATCCCTCTTTCATGAATTCAAAAAGCACTGATCTTTTTGCTTTCTCAGTGAAGGACGAAAAGGTGTCCTTTTTGCCTTCCCGTTGTATCTCCAAAGTTCATTGTTTTGTCCCCAGCGTCAGGATGACAATTGTGGTTTATTCCCATGTGTGCTGACTCCATGTTGCCTTCACATCCTCATGTCACTGTCATATGCAAATAGTCTTCCATTGTGTTAGCTTTCAATGCTTATTTTACATGTGAACCAATGCAGACGTATGCATCCTTTGTCTAGTCAAAACCTGCTTGTTAAGCCTGTTTTGATTCAGTCTTTAAAACATATTTCCGTGTGTGTGTGTGTACACACACATACATAGCTCTGTAAATATCAACCCTACATACATCTCACAATGATTTTGAGGATCAGTGTGACATAAGCTTTTAGTAGAGACCTCATTTGACAATCTTTGCTTTCATAGTATTTGTGCATTGTGGTGGGTGTAGTGAGTTTGTCAAGCCAGTCAGAAGTTACTGTTACAGAACAATGAACCCTTTTGCCAGTTGGCATTGAGTGGTTCTTAGGGTCACAGGCAGTAAGGTGACACAAAACAAGATCTAGCAACCTCATGCTGAAAATCCTGTTTTAATAGAGCTGGAAAAAAGAGGCTTACCAGGGGGCTAGAGCGCCTCCTGCACACATTCTTCACAATGCGCCTTCCCCCCACCCCCATCAGCTGTTGCCCTTGTCAGGTGGGTCTTCACTGGCTCAGCCCTCCGGCTGAGTCACACACAGTCAATATGCATGAATGCACAAATGCTTTCTGGGATAAAAGGTCCAACAGCCCAGAAGGACTACTGAGGAAAGGGAGAGAAAACAGGTGCAGTCTCAGCTTTCCTTTCCCCTCCCAATCTCTTTCTCCTTTTGGAGTGGTGGTGGATTGGGCCTTTGCAGTGGGAAAAGAAGTGTGTCCTGTGGACCTAGAGGATATCATGAATAATTTTGTTTGGACTTAACGTTACTGCATCCTGAGTAGGGAAAAGATCATCCCTTGGGACAAAGATAGAAACACTAGGAAAAGTTAATTTGTATGGGGTTTGGGATTAAGCAGATTATAAAACATTAAAAAATAATTTAAAGAGATCCTTGTAAATAGACAAAATAGGAAAGGACTGAAAGGATAGTGACAAAACCTTTCAACATTCTTCTCTATTGCTGTTCGTCAGTGACATTGATGTATTAATTTTTAGGCAGGTAACTTGATCAATGACAAGTCCTGACTAATATGAATTATTTTAAATAAATGAATAAAAAGCAACATGGCTTGGTGGAAGCTTTTCCAGCAACTCTGGCTGCTCCTTCAGTCTTAAACATTTTTAAAGAATAGGTACATGTATAAAATACCTATTCAGTGTGTAAACTTTAAACAAGTTTCCACTTAGAATTTTCACAGGAAATGGATCCCTGCTAGTGTTTAATAGACTTTTGTTTAGCTAAAAGGTTTCTAGAAGCCTGGGAACCATTTTTGTTCTGTGAAATGGTTTCCCCATGCTCAGTGCTATAACTTCTGTAAATCTGCCATAAAATATCACTTTTTAATGGGACTTATAAGATAGATATAACAGACCTAAAAAGACAAGGGATTGGGTGCATCTATTTCTCTCTATATTGAAGAATCTCTCCATTAATATACTCTTTCTGACGTCCTGGGGCAACTTTCTATAGTACAGTGCTTTCTGATGAGAAGGTTCTGTTTTTAACAATCAGATGACTAGGCCGGTCTGCTAGATGTGCCATGCAGAAGACCTGGTCTCGATGGCCAGTTTCTTATTGCCCAATGCAGCAGAAACTTCAAGCAATGGGGAGATGGCATGCTCATCCCATAGAGTATAGGGAGTGTCTTGTGGTTCAACAGACACCCTTGCAGCTAATTCAGTACAACCATGTATATCGCCAGTTAGCCATTCCTATCTTTTGTTTGAAAGATGATAGTGATGTTGGAGAAGAAAAACATGGGTATGAGAAGATCCTTTAGGACAATAATAAAAGTTCTGTCTAACTTAAGGCTTTCTATAGTTACTCTCACCATCTGTTTATCTAAAACCTTCATAGTAGCTATAGAGAGTGCTGAATTCTGGAAGGAACTTTTGATTAATTGAAACCTTTGCTATGATTAGCTGTCTACAAGACTGTGAATTCCAGGTAAAAGCTTTTGAATACAAGTAAAGGAGAAAAAACAGAAGGTCATAACAAAATGCAGGAGATACTCAGGTGGCTGTCTGTGAACATTTTGAGAATGCCTTTTGGCAAACAGACTTAAGCTTACTTGTCAAAGCTGTAATTTTTAATGCTGTTCTTGGCAGGCATTCCCTAATAAAGAAATACTAAGGTGTTACTCTTTATTGCTGTTTAGACAGCTCATCACAATGAGCAGAGTGCATCAAACAAACTGTTATTGAACTAATATAAACTTAACTTGGAATTCATGCTTCAGAAAGGTGTTTAGATAATAAGGGCCCAACCTTTTCCTCGTGGGAGTAAACAGGAATTCTACCAGTTACTTTGATGGGAAGAAGATCATGGCCTAACTTCTTTTGGTAGGGGCTGTGCTCTTGTTCTGGTTTGTACAGCACTAGCACAAGAGAATCCCAGTCAGTGACTCTGCACCATGATAATACAAATAATAATAATAACTGAAGCACATGCATGCTGTACAGCAGGAGGGTGGTCTTGAAATACTTTGAAAGCTGTAGAAATCATGACTGGATCAGACCACAGTACTTTTTAGAGTGCCTTTTCCCTATGCTGCTTCTGAATAGAACTGTGAGAAGAATGTGAGAATAGGTTAGGAGACTAGTTAACAAGATTTTTCAGCTTCCAGCCACCTGCCGGAATTCAAACTAGGCCAGCATTAAACATCTCTTAATTTGTCATCTAGTGGTGGATGCCTGACGTGAGAAGCTAGTGATCTAATCCCCATCACACAATATACTAATGCCTTCTGGGCATTTTCATCAAACAGTCTAATGACTGAACTGAATGTCCATGGACACTCAACTAACCTCTGAACACTACCATATAGCTTATCCCTCTAGATCCAAGTTGATGCACATTAGCATTTTCTCTGCTAGTGCCTGTGCTATAACTGATATGTGGATATAAACATAACTCTCTAGGATCAGAGAGTTTACCAATGTCTGAATATTTTGGTGCTTATCCAGGTGGCAGCCCCAACCTCATGCTTTCTGAGGTTCAATTCTGCTTATGATTTCATAGTGAGGGTCACCAGTGTTGTTGTTTTTTCCATTTAAAGTCAAATCAGATATTGTCATATGTAGAGCCATCACTTACCACTTATCTCACTTTCTGTATGGTTTTCAGAGAGAGGAAAAACTTTGGTCCAGAAGAAGCCCACCATGTACCCAGAATGGAAATCTTCCTTTGATGCCCACATCTATGAAGGGCGTGTCATTCAAATTGTTCTCATGAAGGCAGCAGAAGACCCACTGTCTGAGGTTACTGTAGGGGTATCAGTCTTGGCAGAGAGGTGCAAGAAGGGGAATGGCAAAGCAGAGTTCTGGGTAAGTGTGAAGATGAATCCGTTCCAAATCACTCTATTATGTTTTTTGTCTTGATTTCACTCAAGCTGAACAGATACGCCATTTCGCTTTTAAAGTATGAGTGTTTGCTCCCTTTTGACATGCAGGGCAGTCTGTCTAAGTAAGACAGTTATTTTAGAACTGCTAATGATGTAGATAATGAAATGCCAATGTCCATGAAGTTGATAGTAAAATCCTAGGCTTCAATGTCTGAAAATAATAACGCGTATCACACTCAGAATTTATCTTAAGAAGTGTGATCAGCATATATGTTAATAGAGTTGGATTATCATAATGAACATGTATGTGATAAAAAGTGAAGCTAATTCTAAGTCTCTTTCATTTTGTATATTGCTTTTCAAAAATAATAATAAATAATTTCTACTTGTGCTGGAACGAGTTTTCCTTTCCTCTTGACCCTCTGCTATTTGATCACCCTTTCTTGCCCTCATGTCCTGTGACACATGTGACCAGTTCTGTTTACAAATGCAGTTTTGAATGCCTTGTTTCTAAACAAAAGCTCACTGTTGCAATGATTATCATTTTGTCTCTGCTATTTACGTGGCAAATGATTTGCAAACCTGTTAAAACTTCCTCATTAAATAAATAGATGATAGAATCTTTTGGATACCACTGTCTCATCTTGCCCTTGAGTAAAGAGCAGCTCTGTCTTATGGGATGAGGGTCCGGTTTATCTCAAAAGATTGAGTGTTTTCTCAGTAGTCCTGTGGTCTCATATATAATATTTTACTAAATGAGTTCTCCCATAAAACTTTGACTCAAGCATAGAAAAATAACAAAGTAGGGGAACCTTGTGTTTAAAATGACTTCAAGTTAGGCAATATAAAATTCATCAAAACTTTCATAGCTGCTTCATGACATTTTACAAATTTCCTAAACACAGTTCTGAGTCTGAGTTAATCATTTTGGAAATGATTCTGGGTAGACATTGAAAACCTGAAGTGACAACAAGATGGAAATGTTCAAAATTATGTTTTCAATAGAAATGGGATCAGAACCCTGGATCTGAACATTCAAACATCTGGTGAAGTTCAGATCAGAATTCAAACTTTGCAGCCTGTGTCCATCTCTGATATTTAATATATTGATGTTTTCATTTGATTAATTTGACTTAACTGATTTTCATTAACTAAAATTCCTACTGTCATATTACAAAACTGTTCCCCCTATCCCTTCTATACTTTCATAGTTTCATACATTTGAAGTGAACAAGGAAATATTTTGCTAATGCATTTGTGATTTCCCCTTTTTCCCCATTTACTGAGGTAGACCAGACCCTAGTCCCATAATACAGAGCTGCTGTATCACTCAAGGTCAAGATGAATTAGTGGCATCCAACAGAATTGTTTTGGTATTTTGAAGTGCTTGTTCTCATTACTTACAGCAGAGGAATAATCCATGTTTAAAATATTAGTGGGTCTCTGCATATTAAATCAGTCATTCAGAAATACATGCCTAATAATTCAGAGTCTATAAACTGAGGGAAGTGCTTATGCTTGCCATAATTTGAATGTGACCTCTCCATTTATATGGTTGGGGGCACCCAATTATGATTGTACCCAGTAAGAAAATATATAGTCTCACCCCTTATGCACGTAAGGGTAAAAGTGGACTCCAGAGAGCTCTACCAGAAGGCTGCTGTGTCTGATAATACAGGAACCTGTCTATCTCTGCCCGTGAGAGAGACAAGATATGTGAGGTAATCTTTTATTGGCCCAACTTTTGGTGGTGGAAGGAACAAGCTTTTATGCTTCACACAGCTCTCCTTCAGGTCTGGGGAAGGTAACCAGTTCGTCTAAGCTAAATACAAAGTGGGACAGATAGTTAAGCATAAGGGGTGCACACGTGCTGTAGGTGTCCACTTAAAATGATGTGGGCAATTAAGGGTTAACAAGTAGTGGAGTGTGTTACAAATTGTGGTAAAGAACCATAAAACCCAGTGTCTTTGTTAAGTCTGTGGTTTTAGTGTCTAGCAGAGTTATGAATTTAAGTTCCCATGCTTGTCTTTGAAGGTATTACGCAAGTTTCATTTTAGGAAAAGGACTGAGAGGTCAGTATGTTGCTTTGTGAAAAGTGTTTTCCCAAGGATGATACTGTGTTTTTGTCTTGTATCGTTTCTCTGAGTGAGTTTATTCAGGAGCATAGTGATTGTCCAGTTTCATCCACATAGTTGTTTTGGGGACCTTTGATGCACTGGATGAGGTACACCACAGGTTGATAGGTATATGTGGGGCCCACTGATCTTGAAAGATGTGCTGTGGTGTGTATTGGTCATCATAACAGTGGAGATATGTTTACAGGTTTTACATCTGCTGTTCTGGCAGGCTTCTGGTGCTGCTTTTAGTTAGTGTGCCCTGGTCTGTGCGGAACTTGCTTGTAATGATGACCGTGATGAGACTGGGGGGTTGTTGGGAGTCCAGAAGTGGGGGGATTGGGATGTGGTCCCCGTCAGGTATGGGTTGTAATTGTTTGATGATACCCCATAGGGGTTCTAGTGTGGGGTGGTAGGTAACAAATAGAGGTTTTCAGTCAGTAAAGGCAGTTTTAAGTGCATTTAGTGTATCCCAGTCTTCCTCTTTTGGAGCAAATTCTGCAGTATCTGAGTGCCTGGCTGTAGATAACCAATTTCTTGGTGTGTCTGGGGTGGTTACTGGATCTGTGGAGGGAAGTGTGATGATCCATGACTTTCTTGTATATAGTCAATTTTTGAAGCCGATGTTGGTGTTCAGGAAGTCGATACTAGAACAGTGTTCTAGGGTAAGTTGGATGGATGGATGCTGGTGGTTAGATTTCCATCACAACTTCATGAGGGAGCTTAGGCTGTCTGTCCAGAGGATGAAGAAATAATTAATGTATCTCAGGCATATCTTTGGTTTTGTGGTGTGTTTTTTCAGAAATTCTTCCTTGAGGTGGCCGTTGAAGAGGTTGGCAGATTGGAGAGCTATCTTAATACCCGTGGCTGTTCCTATGGCTTGGACAAAGTGTTTGTTGTTAAATGTGAAGGATGAAATGAGTTTGATGTGTTTGTTGACAGTGGATTTCTGAGCATTGTACATTATCTTGGAGGTATTTGAGGCAGGCAGTGATACTGTTATGGTGAGGGATACTGGTGTATAGGGAGATGACATCTCTGGTGGCAAGGATGGTTTTCTGTGGGAGGTTGATAGTGTCTTGAAGGAAGCTGGCCCTTTGTGTGGTGAGTTGTTTGAGGATGGTTTTGTGTATCATGATATTCCTTCAGTAAGAGTGCCATGGCAAGATATGGGTCTGCCTGGTTTCCTTTGTTTGTGTATCTTGAGAAGCAAGTAGAATGTGCCTTAGGTGGATCATGGGGGATGAGATGGTAGTTTTCCTTAGAGATGTTTGAGGAAGGATTTGATGGTGTCTTTAAATTCCTGTGTAAATTGTGGGGTGGGTGGTCTTTGCGTTCTTTATAGTAGATGGGGTCAGAGAGTGTCTGATGACCTCATTGGCACAGCCATCTGATTAAGGACTACAATGGTGCCTGATTTGTATGCTGGTTAGATTACTATCTGGTGGTTGGAATTGAAGGATGGTATAGCTGTTCTTTGAGTGGTGGACAGATGGTGGTGAATGTGATGTTTTTGTTGAGGATTTCAGTCAATTTTTTTGTTCCTGAAGCAATCAATGTAATGATCCAGTCTGTGCTTTCATCCACTCTGGGAGGGACCAGTCAGATTATTCTTTTTTCTTGTGACCGTCTGTGGGGATGTGATAGTTGAGGGGGATGTTGTCTTTGTTGCGAAAGAATTGATTGAGACAGAGTCAGCAGAGGAATGTTTGTAGTTCTCCACATGTTAGTTCCAGTTCAGCAGAAGTTAATTTCCTTGGAGAGTACGGATAGCTCAGTTCCGGTTAGGGGTAGTTTTGATAGATTGATGATGTGAGGGTAGTGTGTAGTATCCAAGTGGTAGGCCTCTGCCTTTCACAACATGGCTAGTGGAGTGAGTGTGGAGGAAAATTTTACTCAGTGAGAGTGGGCTGACCTGACCTCCTTAGAAGCTCTTATGTTATTCTGATGTTTAAAGCTTTCATCAAAGCAGCTGGGTTTTACCAGAACTCAGTTACCCAAGGAGAGAGTGTACCACTGGGTGTCTTGGTGCAGGAGGAGGGAACAAACAAGTACCAGCTTGCACACTGAGTTCCAGAGTCGTCCTGCCAGTGCACGGCAGGATGGCTCAGGACAGTTGGTGGAGAACAATAGTGGGGAGTATTCTTGTTGCTGCTCTGAAGAGGAGTGAGTGGAATGCATCATTTCTTGGTGTGTGCAACACGCTGCAGTATATGTGCTTAAAGGCAGAGGGTTAGGAAGGTGGTTTTTGGTTGCATCCATAACCAACAAACCACTCCCCCCTTTGGGAGGCAGGTGTTATGGCTTCATGGGCCCCTTCTAGCCCTTTCTGAATGCTATTTATATAGGCCCAGGGGGTTGTTACATGCATCTGTTGGGTACAGGAAGGCCTTTTGCACCTTTTACAAGTACATTTCTGTAGCACAGAGCGGGATTTTGCTCTCAGCAGATTCTAATCAATGTGAAAACAAGTATTTTAACTGCACCCAGTAATACAGGCACAGCAAAATCTAAATGGTGCAACACAGGATATTTCACCACAGGATGAGGCTTGATTGTGTTGCTCCACTAATGTTCTGAAAATGGATGCTGCTGCACTTGAAGGCCTCTCCTCATCTTGCTGAAGGAGAGAGAGAGCCTTAACCATTATGTTCTTCCCCAACCCAAACCGACCATCCAGAAAAACATAGAGGCCAGTGAAGAGCAATGAAAAGGAAAATGACATTCCTGACCTTGTCTTTGTGTATGTTTGCACTGTACCGAGCACTGTTCAGGCCCTGATATTGGTTGTGGCTTTTGGACACTACCATACTATAAGTAGTAATAAATGATAACATGGGAAATGGGGTGAGGAGAGAGTGTCTAGAATGAGAGTCCAAGACGACATGTCATTCCGTTGATGCCAGATGCACAGTGCTACACATACCAATATGGTAGTGGTATGCACTTTAAAATTACAGAGGTATAGAAGATAATGAGCCAAACAGATTTTAGAGGACATCTTTATTAAAATGTGCTTAATTCTAATTTTATTTACATATATTGCTTGGATACAATATTAAAGGATTTGTTCACCCTTTGTATTCCAATGTGACACTTTCAAACTTTGCACAGTGACCTTGGGTTCCCTGCTGTTCTTCAGACCGGCATGTTTCATTTTCTGGAAGTTAAAAATAAAAAAAGGGTGAATTTGAGCACAGGTGAATGGTACTGTGTAGACAGCATTGTAGACTCAAGTCCTCTATTATGCTTGCAACAGGTACAGTGCAGGCAGCACCTATGCAATCTTCCTCCATATTGCATTAATCCTGACCTGAAGGGACCATATCTTGAGACAAGAAGGTAGTTCAGGCCCCAATGATCTGTCTTAGGTCTGCCAGCAGAGACCGCCAACTAATAGGAGTTGTGGTGTGAATCCTTGTCCACCACTAACTTTACATAGACCAGCAAACATTCATCACATGGTAATGACTTTTGGTCATTAACAACCATCATCTGATCTTAATCACTGACCTAGGGATGAAAAACTCCATTCTCCCACTACATTTCTGTCTACCATCCAGCTCTCTAGTAATCCTTATGTGGTATCTGGCCCTGACATAAGAGGAGAAAGTCAGAAATGCAATCCAGGAAATGAAGAGTGGTAAGGTAGTGGGATTTGATGAAAGTCTTGGGCGAGAGAGACATAAAATGGATGAACAGAGTCATTAAAACCACATGGCAAGACAAGAGAATTCTTGAAGACAGATGCCATGCTATGCTGGTCCTAATACATAAGGAGGGAAGCATCAATTAACATGGAAACTGTTGGTGGATAAAACTGTTGTTGCATGGGATGAAGATACTGGAAGCGAGGGATAGGAGAATGATGGAACTCCTCATCGAACAAAAGTAGTTCAGCTTTAGGAGAGGACACAGTGCCATCTTCGTAGGATAGTTTATGGACTTCTATTAACCCAGAAGGATGCTCACACCAGCCTGAGGTTTAATTACTATGGTACATGCTCTCTACAGATGACTTAAAAGAGTGATCTGAACATGTTTTGGAAAAACAAGTCCCTTTGAAGTGTAAGTTACATTGCACCGGGGTTGGCCCTAACTCCCTATGCTGTTTATCATACCGGTGGGCTATGTTAGCAGGAAGATCAGTGTAAATCAAAATTAAGAAAATAAAAAACTAACCACTCAGTTAGTTGTCTTGATTACATCAGAAACAAAATAAAAAGCTCAACAACACTTTGACTGTACTGCACGGTCTGTCTGACACTGGTACATCAAAGCATTGAAAGAGGCAAGAAGAGGTAAAAAGAAATAAAGTTGGCATTGTCACTGCAATGAAATACAAGGGTTTGGAGAAATATCCCTTTTTCCAAAGTCATTATCCTGTAATTTTACTTAAATGACACTTTCTAATTCTATTGGAGCAGCAAAGAATCCTGTGGCACCTTGTAGACTAACAGACGTTTTGGAGCATGAGCTTTCGTGGGTGAATACCCACTTCCTCAGATGCATGTGACATGCATCTGAGGAAGTGGGTATTCACCCACGAAAGCTCATGCTCCAAAACGTCTGTTAGTCTATAAGGTGCCACAGGATTCTTTGCTGCTTTTACAGATCCAGACTAACGCGGCTACCCTCTGATACTAATTCTATTGGGAAATATCTATTAAACTAAATCACTGTGATTGTCTTATCAACCCAATAATTCACTATTGGTCTTTCCTCTCACAGCTTGACTTGCAACCTCAAGGGAAGGTATTGATGGCTGTGCAATATCTTCTAGAAGATACAGGTAAAGTAAACATTTTATTTTTGTCCAGTACCAACATTTGTAACGTTTTCTTATATTTTGTTTTCTACAAATGAAATCACATTGTGGAAAGTGCATTGTTCCAGAAAAATTGTACTCAGTGAAATTTTCTAATGTATGAAGTTATACTTTTGTAATTCCATCACTTTATGCAAGACAAGTGTTGGGTGCATATCTAATGTATCTATCTCAGATACTTATATAGCCTCCACTGCGGTAGCATTTAAGCACTTTACAATCTTTAATGTATCTTGGCTGACAACACCTCTGTGAGGTAAGGAAGTGCTGTTCTGGAATTGAGGTACGGAGACGTTAATTGACTTGTCCACAGTTACATGGGAAGTTTGTGGTGGAGCAAGGAACTGAACACGCATCTTCCAAGTCCCAGGGTAGTGTTCTGACCACTGAAGCTAAAAACCATATGACTGAGTGAAATAACTGAATGTGTGTCAACATGTGAATAAAGTCAGTGCTGTACCATTTTATTTTTAAATGCTGTAAATTTTGTATATATTGGGAAGAAATGAATATAGTTTATGGAGGAAAACTAGGGGTAACGGGATACAATTAAGGAAGGGGACATTTAGGCTGAAAAATGGGGAACGTTTCCTGACAGGTTGTAAATAACTTCCTAGAGGAAATTGATAGAAACCTCATCACTTGGGATGTTTTAAACTCAGACTGAACAGTGGACTTTTAACAGTCCTGCACTTGCAGAGAGATGAGCTGAATTACCTACCACTGATAGTTCTCATCTGTCTCTGTCTTCTGTGGTTTTATACTGTGTGTTCAGTAAATTAGAAGCCGTAGCACTGTGATCCACTCTGTCTCCAAAATAATTGTGCCTATTTGGAGATGGCAAAAAGATTCATGTCATAGTTGGAATGAAACTCTGCTTGTTTCATTTCTACTCACATGCCTGAGACTAGAAGAGTTTAATACAGTTTGAATTTCATTTCAAAATATTTGCACAACACTAATTAGGACACTTTCACCTCCAGATCATCAGTTCAAATCCCATATAGTTTGGAAATGCTTTTGTTATAACCTTATTCCCAGATTCTGGACCTTAGCGTCCAAAATATGGGGGTTAGCATGAAAACCTCCAAGCTTAGTTACCAGCTTGGACCTGGTACTGCTGCCACCACCCAAAAAATTAGAGTGTTTTGGGGCACTCTGGTCCCCCTGAAAAACCTTCCCTGGGGACCCCAAGACTCAAATCCCTTGAGTCTCACAACAAAGGGAAATAATCCTTGTTCCCTTCCCCCCTCCAGATGCTCCTGGAGAGATACCCAGACACAAGCTCTGTGAAACTACGCAGAGTGATTCCCCCTCTCCGTTCCCAATCCTGGAACAAAAGCACTTTCCTCTTCACCCAGAGGAAATGCAAAATCAGGCTAGCAATCCAACACACAGCTCTCCCCTTGATTTCTTCCTCCCACCAATTCCCTGGTGAGTACAGACTCAATTTCCCTGAAGTAAAGAAAAACTCCAACAGGTCTTAAAAGAAAACTTTATATAAAAAGAAAGAAAAAATACAAATGCTCTCTCTGTATTAAGATGATACAACACAGGGTCAATTGCTTAAAAGAATATTGAATAAACAGCCTTATTCAAAAAGAATACAAATCAAAGCACCCAGCACTTACATTCATGCAAATACCAAAGAAAAGAAACCATAGAACTTACTATCTGATCTCTTTGTCCTTACACTTAGAAACAGAAGACTAGAAAATAGAACTACTTCTCCAAAGCTCAGAGACAGCAGGCAAGCAGACAAAAGACTCAGAGACACAATTCCCTCCACCCCAAGTTGAAAAAATCCAGTTTCCTGATTGGTTCTCTGGTCAGGTGTTTCAGGTGAAAGAGACATTAACCCTTAGCTATCTGTTTATGACACGCCCCCCAAATTGCAGACAGTGGGGAAGCTCACTGGCGGCAATTTCCTTCTAGAACTTGAAAATAAACAGATTAATACAACACATGCACCTTTACATATACTACTAAGTATATAACTAACAGACTTTTACATTTTAAGAACACTTTTTAACTACTGGATTCTGGGAAACTCTCACGGGAGAGTGCAT
The DNA here is from genome assembly GCF_007399415.2 of Gopherus evgoodei. Taxonomy (NCBI): domain Eukaryota; kingdom Metazoa; phylum Chordata; order Testudines; family Testudinidae; genus Gopherus; species Gopherus evgoodei. Next base: position 88,351,147 of record NC_044328.1, read on the forward strand.
CAGCAACTTTGTTAGAAGCTCCTGTGATGTGTTGAATTTCAAAATCAAAATCTTGGAGAGCTAAACTCCAACGAAGAAGTTTCTTGTTGTTCCCCTTGGCAGTATGAAGCCACTTTAGTGCAGCATGGTCAGTTTGTAGTTGGAACCGCCGTCCCCAAACATATGGGCGTAGCTTTTCCAGGGCGTACACAATGGCATAGCATTCCTTTTCACTGACTGACCAGTGACTTTCCCTCTCAGACAGTTTCTTGCTGAGAAACACGACAGGATGGAAGTTGTGATCTGTTGCTTCCTGCATGAGCACTGCTCCTATACCACGCTCAGATGCATCCGTGGTTACTAGGAATGGCTTGTCAAAGTCCGGGGCCCTGAGCACAGGGTCCGACATGAGCGTTGCCTTAAGCTGGGTAAAGGCTTTTTGACACTCATCAGTCCACTTAACGGCATTTGGCTGGGTCTTTTTGGTTAGGTCGGTCAATGGGGCAGCGATTTGGCTGTAGTGTGGTACAAATCGCCTGTAGTATCCGGCCAAGCCTAAGAAGGATTGGACCTGTTTCTTTGACCTTGGGACAGGCCACTTTTGGATAGCATCCACTTTGGCCTGTAGGGGGTTTATGGTTCCTCGACCCACCTGGTGCCCCAGGTAAGTCACTCTGTTTTGGCCTATTTGACACTTTTTGGCCTTAACAGTTAGTCCTGCCTGCCTGATGCGCTCAAAGACCTTTTCCAGGTGGAGTAGGTGTTCGGGCCAGGAGTCTGAAAAAATGGCCACATCATCAAGGTAGGCAACTGCAAATTCTCCCAGTCCAGCTAGTAGACCGTCTACCAGCCTCTGGAAGGTGGCGGGTGCATTTCGAAGGCCGAAAGGAAGGACATTGAATTCATACACCCCCGCATGGGTGACGAATGCTGACCTCTCCTTGGCAGGTTCATCTAGCGGTACTTGCCAGTACCCCTTGGTTAAGTCTATTGTAGAGATGAACTGGGCACGTCCCAACTTTTCCAATAGCTCATCGGTACGTGGCATTGGATAGTTGTCTGGACGAGTTACAGCATTTAGCTTACGGTAGTCCACGCAAAAGCGTATTTCCCCATCTGGTTTGGGTACCAGAACCACTGGAGATGCCCATGCACTGGTAGATGGGCGGATTATACCCATCTGTAGCATGTTTTGGATCTCCCGTTCTATAGCAGCTTGGGCATGAGGAGACACCCGGTAGGGTGGGGTTCTGATTGGGTGAGCATTACCTGTATCAATGGAGTGGTATGCCCGTTCAGTCCGTCCTGGGGTGGCTGAGAACAATGGGGCGAAGCTAGTGCACAGCTCCTTGATTTGTTGCCGCTGCAGACGTTCCAGGGTGGTTGAGAGGTTCACCTCTTCCACGCCACCGTCTTTTTTCCCGTCGTAGTAGACACCGTCAGGCCACTCAGCATCATCTCCCTGGACTGTAAACTGACAAACCTGTAAGTCTCTGGAATAGAAAGGCTTGAGAGAATTAACATGGTACACTTTAGGCTTTAGTGGGGAATTGGGAAATGCTATGAGGTAGTTTACAGCTCCCAGGCGCTCTTGGACCGTGAATGGCCCTTCCCATGATGCTTCCATCTTATGGGCCTGTTGCGCCTTCAAGACCATAACCTGGTCTCCTACCTTGAAGGAACGTTCTCTGGCATGTCTGTCATACCAGGCCTTTTGCTCTTCTTGAGCATCCTTTAGGTTCTCTCTAGCAAGGGCTAAAGAGTGTCGGAGGGTGCTTTGTAGGTTGCTTACAAAGTCCAGAATGTTAGTTCCTGGAGAAGGCGTAAACCCCTCCCATTGCTGCTTCACCAACTGTAATGGCCCCTTAACCTCGTGACCATACACAAGTTCAAATGGTGAAAACCCTAAACTGGGATGTGGTACAGCCCTGTAGGCAAACAGCAACGGCTGCAACACTAGGTCCCAATTATTGGAGAATTCGTTGATGAATTTTCGTATCATGGCCCCCAAAGTTCCATTGAACCTTTCCACCAGGCCATTGGTTTGATGGTGGTACGGGGTGGCAACCAAGTGATTCACCCCATGAGTTTCCCACAGTTTTTCCATGGTCCCTGCCAGGAAATTAGACCCTGAATCTGTAAGGATGTCGGAGGGCCAACCTACCCTGGCAAAGATGTCTGTTAGGGCCAGGCACACAGTGTTAGCCCTGGTGTTGCCTAGAGCTACTGCTTCTGGCCATCGGGTAGCAAAGTCCACTAAAGTCAGTACGTACTGCTTTCCTCTGGGCGTCTTTTTTGGGAAAGGGCCCAGAATATCCACAGCTACTCGCTGAAATGGGACCTCAATTATGGGGAGTGGCTGGAGAGGAGCCTTGACCTGATCTTGAGGCTTACCCACTCTTTGGCATACCTCACAAGACCGGACATACTTGGCAACATCCTTGCCCATCCCCTCCCAGTGGAAGGACTTCCCCAACCGGTCCTTGGTTCTGTTCACCCCAGCATGGCCACTGGGATGATCATGGGCTAAGCTTAAGAGCTTCCCCCGGTACTTAGTTGGAACCACCAACTGTTTTTGCGGCTGCCATTCTTCCCGGTGTCCACCAGAAAGAATTTCCTTGTATAAAAGTCCTTGGTCTATAACAAACCGGGATCGATTAGAAGAGCTGAGAGGCGGTGGGGTGCTCCGTGCCGCCGCCCACGCTTTCTGAAGGCTGTCATCTGCTTCCTGCTCAGCCTGGAACTGTTCCCTTGAGGCTGGGGTCACCAGTTCTTCCTCAGACTGTGGACTTGGGCTTGGTCCCTCTGGAAGCGATGTAGGTGATGGGGTTGTTTCCGTTGCTGGTGAACCGCTCTCCGCTGGTGCACCTGAGGGTATTTCAGGCTCTGGCTGAGCCTTTTGGGTATGGCTGTCTTTTGCTTCTGCCAGTTCTGGCTTGCTGGCGCCCTCTGGCGTTGAGTTTGAAGATGTGGTTGCACTTGCTGGTGCTGGTTGCTGTTCCAGTTCCGGGCCTGGGACTGGAGATGCTGTGGCTGTTTCAGTGGTAGGCATGGAATCCGGGTCCACTGCCTCTGTCTGGGTCTCTGGTAACACAGACGGGGCTTCTGTGGACGGCTCAGGAACAGGAATGGGTCTGGAAGCTTGCCTGGTTTGGCTACGGGTAACCATTCCCACTCTCTTGGCCCGCCTCACCTGGTTGGCCAAGTCTTCCCCCAGTAGCATGGGGATAGGATAATTGTCATAGACTGCAAAAGTCCACATTCCTGACCAGCCTTTGTACTGGACAGGCAGTTGAGCTGTAGGCAAGTCTACAGCTTGTGACATGAAGGGGTAAATTGTAACTTTGGCCTTTGGGTTGATGAATTTGGGGTCAACGAAGGATTGGTGGATAGCTGACACTTGTGCCCCCGTGTCTCTCCACGCAGTAACCTTCTTTCCGCCCACTCTCAAATTTTCCCTTCGCTCCAAGGGTATTTGAGAGGCATCCGGGCCTGGGGATCTTTGGTGTGATGGTGGTGTAATGAATTGCACTCGCATGGTGTTCTTGGGACAGTTGGCCTTGATATGTCCCGGTTCATTACACTTAAAGCATCTTCCATCTGATGGGTCACTGGGCCGAGGTGAGTTACTGGAGACTGGTGAGGTTGAAGAGTAGGGTATCTGTGGCTTTACTTGGGTGGTATGGAGGGTCTTTGGCTGTCCTCGGTTGTAGGGTTTATGGTCTGTGTGCCCCCTGGGGTAATCGTTCCCCTTGACAGTAGCTTTTTTGCTTTCTGCCAGTTCCATCCATTTGGCTCCAATCTCCCCCGCCTCAGCGATAGTTTTGGGATTTCTATCTTGTATGTACCGTGTGATGTCTTCAGGAACACCATCCAAGAACTGCTCCATTTGTATGAGGAGGTTCACTTCTTCCAAGGTTTGAATGTTGTTTCCTGTTAACCAGGCCTCATAGTTTTTTGCAATGTAGTAGGCGTGTTTGGGAAATGACACCTCTGGTTTCCATTTTTGGGTTCTGAAGCGCCGACGGGCATGATCTGGGGTTATCCCCATCCTGTATCTGGCCTTGGTTTGAAAAAGTTTATAGTCATTCATTTGCGGCTTGGGCATTTCAGCTGCCACCTCTGCTAAAGGTCCACTGAGGTGTGGCCTTAATTCTACCATGTACTGGTCTTCGGGGATGCTGTACCCAAGACAGGCTCTTTCAAAATTTTCCAAGAAGGCCTCGGTGTCATCACCTGCCTTGTAGGTGGGAAATTTCCTGTGCTGTGGAGCAATAATTGGCGCCGGGTTGTTAGGGTTGGCTGGCACATGCAGCCCAGCTTTTGCCATCTCCAGTTCATGTTTTCTCTGTTTTTCCTTCTCTTCATTCTCTTTTTGTTGTTTTTCCATTTCTTTTTGTTGTTTTTCCATTTCTTTTTGGTGCTTTTCCATTTTTTTTTGGTGCTTTTCCATTTCTCGGCGGTGGGCCACCTCTTCTTCTTCTAGTTTTCTTTTGTGTGCTGCCTCTTGGGCTGCCTGTTCTCTTTGGAAGGCTGCCAGTTTGAGGCTTTCTTCCTTTTCTTTTATCTCCATCTCTTTTTGTTTTATTTCTAGTTCCTGTTTGTGTTTTTCCATCTCTCGCCTGTGTTCAGCTTCTTTGAATTGGTCTTCGGCCTCCATTTTTGTCCTGGTAGACATGGTTCCTGTTTTCTTGTGTTGGGGTGCCCTCCGGTGTTTCTCTTTTGAACTGCAGGCTCTGTTGCCTCCTGAAGTCTGCCTAGCAACAGTGCTTTTTTCCTTTTCTCTCTCTAGCTAATGTTCAATTAAGGGAAACCAGAAAAACCACTTAATTTGCATGCATATAAGTGCTGGTACTTGCCACCTAATGGGAGGGCTATTGCATGACAAAAGACCCTTAACAGTCTTCTCGCTTAATATGCAAACCACAAACTGCTAGAGAGAGCAGAAAAAAAAAAATTCTCTCTGGTTCCCTTTTAAAACCAAACTGTTTCTCTCTGCTAAAAAGCCCTTAGCAAAGAAAAATATAATATTCCTACTGGCTTCTGGATTCTGTCTATATCCCAACCTACTGCCACCATGACATAACCTTATTCCCAGATTCTGGACCTTAGCGTCCAAAATATGGGGGTTAGCATGAAAACCTCCAAGCTTAGTTACCAGCTTGGACCTGGTACTGCTGCCACCACCCAAAAAATTAGAGTGTTTTGGGGCACTCTGGTCCCCCTGAAAAACCTTCCCTGGGGACCCCAAGACTCAAATCCCTTGAGTCTCACAACAAAGGGAAATAATCCTTGTTCCCTTCCCCCCTCCAGATGCTCCTGGAGAGATACCCAGACACAAGCTCTGTGAAACTACGCAGAGTGATTCCCCCTCTCCGTTCCCAATCCTGGAACAAAAGCACTTTCCTCTTCACCCAGAGGAAATGCAAAATCAGGCTAGCAATCCAACACACAGCTCTCCCCTTGATTTCTTCCTCCCACCAATTCCCTGGTGAGTACAGACTCAATTTCCCTGAAGTAAAGAAAAACTCCAACAGGTCTTAAAAGAAAACTTTATATAAAAAGAAAGAAAAAATACAAATGCTCTCTCTGTATTAAGATGATACAACACAGGGTCAATTGCTTAAAAGAATATTGAATAAACAGCCTTATTCAAAAAGAATACAAATCAAAGCACCCAGCACTTACATTCATGCAAATACCAAAGAAAAGAAACCATAGAACTTACTATCTGATCTCTTTGTCCTTACACTTAGAAACAGAAGACTAGAAAATAGAACTACTTCTCCAAAGCTCAGAGACAGCAGGCAAGCAGACAAAAGACTCAGAGACACAATTCCCTCCACCCCAAGTTGAAAAAATCCAGTTTCCTGATTGGTTCTCTGGTCAGGTGTTTCAGGTGAAAGAGACATTAACCCTTAGCTATCTGTTTATGACAGCTTTGCCATCTGCTGTTTGTTTGACCTACACAAATGGAGCTGATGGACTCAGCCCAGATCTGTTGCTATTAGACTAGTGTTGACATTTAAAAAATCAGTCCCCTAGTTAGCAGTAACGCTTGTTGGAATTCCCAGGAGAGGAACAAAGAACTAAACACATTCATGGGGGAATGATGGGGCAGGAAGGCTGTACTCTTGTTACATGTGGTGTGACTATTCTATGGATAAGACGTACAAGTTTCTTTCTCCAGGGCTCCCCATCTGGCAATTTTCCCTGCACTTGTTACTCTATGCACTCCCATCTGTGGTCCCATAAAGTCCAAATATCTCTTTATCAATTTCCTTCTGGCACTGGAAGAGGAATCTGGACTGGAGGGTGGGTGATATCTCTACAAGTGTGTGGTCTTTTTCTGGTCTCTCAACAATGCATTCATTCAGCCAGAGTTCCTCCAGGCAGCATTCATTGACTTCTTGGACTATTCATATAAATGGGCATTGTCTAGAGTTCTCCATCTCTGAATCCTTTGTTTTGAACCCAAAACTTGCATCCTCATCCCTGCTTTTTTAATTCTTTGTACCCCATACTTAGTTAAATCCTGGGCTGTATACCCCTCCCTTACTTGAGGGATAGACTTTTGTTCTTTGGTGGGCTCCACCTATTTACCCAAGATTCAAATAGGCTGGCATGTTTGACATTTGCACAGAAAAATAAATAAAGGAAAAAAGTATTTTTAGTGGAAAATAATCTGCTGCAGGTAATCCTTTTATGTTCTAGTAATCCTTTTATGTTCTAGTTATACATAAAAGATATTTTAAAAGAGTGTCAAGGAAACAGGAGTTTAAAAGTCAAGCTAAAAATGATTCTGTTGTAGTGAAACTCTTCAACATGAAGTCCTTTTGCACCACATGTACCACCTGTGTGAAACCTACTGTATCGTTACTAAAGATAAAATGTGGTGTGATATGTGTGATCACAGAGTTCTTGTTTGGACATACCATTAATGATTGTTCTCTTAAGTGATAAAACTTTGTAAAGCAACAAAATTTGTGCGAATCTGAAGGACTTGTGAACAGTATATATAAAGCATTCAGATTTTGAAGATTTCTGTTCACAAGTCCTTCAGATTCGCACAAATTTTGTTGCTTTACAAAGTTTTATCACTTAAGAGAACAATCATTAATGGTATGTCCAAACAAGAACTCTGTGATCACACATATCACACCACATTTTATCTTATATACACACATTTTATATATATAAATATATATATATAGTGGTCAACACTATTCCAGTCTGGGTTCAAACTGGCATCAGGGAAGAGTGTTAGGATACATTTATCTTGGTCCACACACATCACTGGTTCACATGCAAGTTTGCTGCAGATTAGAGAGTAGTACTGTGACAACATATGTTTTGACAAACATATGGATAATGCATAGAAATCTGATTGTCTACAGCTTGCAATGTTCTGGGCTGAGAGTGAGCAAAGTGAACATTTTTAAATATGTTATGATGGTTCATTTAACAAGACTGAGGCCTGTCTTTATCTCACTAAGGAGTATGAAAAATAATCATAGTTTGCACTGTAAATACCATAGAATTTTGCAGGTTGTCACACACAAGCCTATACTCTCTTCTCAAAGATTTACTTTAACAGTGATGTGCTGTTATGAAAATTCTCATATAGTATACAGCATGCTATGAGAACTATGATAAATAATTAAAACTAAGTGGCAATTATCAAAACAAATGGAAAAAATAGATGTAATATCATTGTGCTTTTTTGCCTCCTTTGTTAAATAGTAGGTTTCTCAGTTGTTGTGAATTAGTGAAATCATCCTATAATTAACACAGAGAGAGTGTTAATCTGTAGTGTTGTTAAACCTTTGGATAAAGTCAGTATCCAAGACAGTTTGCTCTTTATTCTCATCAATCTAAATCTAAATTCTAAATCTTCCTTTCTCTTTTTGTACTTCATTTTATGATCAGGCAAGTTTGGCAGTTTCAGTAAAACAAAGGTATTTGGAATGGCCATTTTGTGCGTTATATCTAGGGAGTGTTACATATTTTTCAGCATTAATCTTGCCTTTATTATTGCTGACATGACTTCTTGCTGAGAAATTAAAAAGGAACATTAGAAAACTAGGGAGAGCAGAGTGCTAATATTCTTATACTACAGGGGAAAGGCTTGTAGGGGAAACTGGTTTTCCCTGAGGCATTCTATTTTTTCAATTTACACCAGAAAACTAAGGATAAGATTTGTAAAAGTATTTGGATTACAAGTCCCCTTGAAAGACTTGTGCTCCTACGTCACTGAAGTGTTTCCAAAAATTTCACCTTGTTTCTTATACTGTGTAGGGCTTTGTTTTTATAAGATAAATATTATTCCACTAACATAACATATGAGGTGTTTGCTTAATGACAGTTAGAAATACACTTAGAAGTTTAGACCAATTAACACTCTACAGGACGGACACTGCTTCACTTGTTTTGAATTGGGTACTGCATGATCTTTACATCCTCCTGTAATTAGCTCCGAATATATCTTTTTACATAAGAGTTTTGGCTACCTGCTTCTGGGTCATTCTAACCTACATTATAAAAGATATGTGTGACGTTATTGACATAAACTGTGACCATATAGATCATTGTTGCAACCAGGGTCCTATGGTTGCACCAGTTCTTATATAGAGGACGACAAGTGGGGTGTGTATGAGAAGGTTGTAGTCTTCTGGTTATGATTATGCTGTCTGTATGTTTGTGTCATTTTTGGATTTGAAGTTATGAATATTGGCTATGTACTGTTTTGATTCTAAGTAGCCTCAGTGAAGCATTTGGTCAGCTTCTTGAGAAAGGACTTTTCTCAGTAAGTGCCCAGTCAAGAAACACTTAACTGACAATGGACTTTGGAAAATGCCAATCCACATCTGAGCTTTCCTGGGAATGTTCAAACTAACATGTAAACAATGGCGTCAGCCTGCAAGAAGCTGAATAATTCATAGACATGTGACTTGCCCAGGTGATTGCAAACTCCATCTTGTTGAGGGGGGTTTCCACCCACGAGAGAGAGACTATATAAGAGACTGGAAACCCCTCCATTTTGTCGTCAGCTGGCTCAGAAGAGATGCCTGAAAGAAACCGGAACAGAGGACAGTAACTATGGGGGGGGGTGTAAGTGATTGCTGGACCCAGAGTAGGAAGGAGTCTAGTCTGTAAAAGAAGCTTATTGGAACATCTCTGAGGGTGAGATTTACTTGCATTTTGTTTCCTACTGTATTAGGCTTAGACTTGTATTAGGCTTAGACCTACACAGGCAGGGATGCACCAGCTGTAGAATCACACAGAGTCTGCAAACTGCTGTCTGTGAGAAGACTCGGCTAGGAAATCACCCTGCACTCAAGTGCAGCTCCCCTCTGGAAAGTACACCCAAAATAATAATGTCTTGCGCGGTAGAGAAATCTTTACAATGTCAGCTCACAAATTTGCCCCATCCCTCAATGTGGAGGAAGATATGCACAACCTCTTGCCGCCCCCCCCTCAGTTAGAAATTGCACAAACTGGGTTTAATAATAAAACAAGTTTATTAACTATAAAAGACAGATTTTAAATTGTTATAAGGGATAACAAACAGAACAAAGCAGATCACTAAGCAAATAAAACAAAACATGCATACTAAGCTTAAGGTCTTACAGAGACTGGTTTCAAGAAGTAATTTCTCACCCTAAATGTTGTTTTAGGCGCGTTGCAGAGTTTCTGTAGCTTAGAGTTCCAGTTATTTCTCTTTACAGACTAGACTCTGGTCATAGTCTGAACTCAGCCCTTGCCTTTCCCTCAGCTTAGTTCCTTTGTCTCTTCAGGTATTTTCAGCAGTCTTTCTTCTTGGGCAGGAAGGCAACGGAGAAGATCCCTGTTTGCCTTATTCCCCAGCCTTAAATAAGATTTACATAAGGCGGAAATCTTTTGGTTCCCAGTCTTGACCTTCCCCTCCTTTTAGTAGAAAATTACTAGAAGTCCAAGATGGTGTTTAGTATCAGGTGACAGGACCACCTGACCTAGTAGTGGCACAACTAGGAGGAAGGAGAGAGATTAGTATCTTCAAAGTCTTTTTGTTTCTTCCTAATGGCCCATCAAGGCTGATGACCTGTTGTTTGGTGGGTGTCTCCCAAATACACACACGGTTGTAATTGTTACACAGTCAATATTCCTAACTTTAGATACAGAAATGATACATGCATACAAATTGGATAATCACAGTCAGTAAATTATAACCTTTCTGATGATACCTTACAAGATCCATCTTGCATAACATATCTCTGTTATGCCATATTCATATCATAAGCATATTTCCATAAAGAATATGGGGTGTAACGTCACAGTGTTTAATATTGTTAAATCAAATATATTATTACAGAATAGTTTCTTTGGAATAAATTGCTATTAAAATGGTAAGTAAAAAAGGCTGCCTTGAGATATAGCAGTAGCACTTAACTCCTGTTCCTTTGTTGCAGGTTAGGGTCTGACAGGAAGCCTGCTAGATAATTTGGAGACAGAAAGGTCTTCTTCCCAGTCCTTGAAGTTCCTTTCTCAACGACTCTTTAAAACAGTGGCTACAGAGCCCTGACTTTCAGGTACCTGAAGCCACGGCCCCCAAATGGTCCCATCCTGAGAGTTTCTTCTTGCCTTCCATATTACCTTTCTTTTAAAGAGAGAATATTGTGGATAGGACTCAGGTGACTTTTTTTTCATTCAACAGAAAATGGGAATGGGGAGTAAGGCATGTGACCCCCTCACAATCTATAATGTTATGTACTTTCTCCCCAACGCTCATATTGTATAATAGGAAATGAAGTGATGCTCCTGAAAAGCAGCTGCAGCTTAATAGTGTGCAGATGCAATACATTTTGTGCCTTGCTTGACCTTGTTTATTCAAATGTAGTTAATGACCTTATCCAGTAAGAAAACCCAGCGTCACAGTGCATGGTTTAAGACTGAGCCTCACTGTGTGTGAGAGCAGCTTGGAAGCAGTTGGAGTATCTTTTTTTATTTGTTTTGTTTTGTTTGTTTCTGGACTTTGAATTGCCATGCTGATCACTTCAGCTTCTAGGAGAAGGGGTTAGTGAATTATTTTTCTTTTCAGAGTTATAAGTTATATCAGAAGGCAAATGCTTCACAAGTTACTGCCAGCAAATTAGTTGGTCCTGTTGGGAGGAGGGAATATGAATTGCTCAAAGATGTGTGTACACTGCTTTAAATGTAATGCATCTTCTCTACATGTTGTGTGGGGAGTGTTGAGTAACTGAACATGAGATTTTAAGAGGGGGGGATATAATTTAGCTTATTATTTTTCATACTAAGAGACAGATTTAGAGGTGTTCTGCTAACACCATCTGCATGTTGGGTAGGGCTAAATTACAATACAGTGCAATCTCTGTGGTACACAAAGCATGTTTGGCATTCTTGTCTCCTTTTAAAAATAATAATAAACCCCATAATGATGATAAATTAAAAGTCAGAAGATGGCCCTATAATTTGTAAGATGAGAGGGAGAGCAAATTTATCTGTGAACGGGGGGGAGAATAATATCTCTAAGAGATGCTGTATTCAGTATATTATGATCTGTCTCGTACTAAACTGAACTTTCAGTTCTCGCCCTCAAGTAAATTGATGGTTTATATACGTGAACATAAATGGACTTCCTGAAAATCATACCTCTGAAAGGTGAGATTTTTTGAAAATCAAATCAAATATTAAATTTATTTTATTCTGTCATAGCCACAAATTACACTGTAGATAATAAGCCAGCAATATACATTATCAGCCAAGTGCCATAAACCACAAGACAGAGGGAACTGAATTTAGTTTTGCCAATGCACAGGAGGTGGATAATGTATTTTCAGATATTAGGATGGACTGGTTCTCCTTGTGCTTTAAAATAGCATTCCTCTGTTTACAGAGAGCAAAAACTATCAAGCATTTCTGTGCAGACATGTTAACTCTATGAAAACATTTAGGGTGAAGTCTTGGCTCCATTGAAGTCAGTGGCAAAACTCCCTTTGAGATCAATGGGGTCAGGATTTCACCCTTCGAATTCTCCTCACTTCCTACCTAATAGTGCCTTGCTGTGGCAATAGGTGGGTGGAGTGGGAAGGTGAAAACTTTAATATTTCAACAGAGTTGCCTCTTGCCATTCAACCATTATTCACATGCAAAGCATCACAGCTGGAAATCCTGAGTTTGCCTTGCAGCTGGTGTAGGTGGTATGTCAGACAGAGGAGAATAGCAGCTTGGTGGCAGTGGGATTTAGGGATTTCATCCTGCTCCCATTCAAGTCCATGGAAAAACTTCTGTTAACTCTAATGGTGAGAATCAAGTCCTAAGCTGCTAAGCTGGTGGGTAGGACATAGCATGATGAGAAAAAAGACTAGTAGCACCTCTCAAGAATGAGCATTAGCTGTAATTTTTTAAATGAAAAGTAAGTTGTCTATTTACTCCTTTACTCAGTGTGATCCCCTACCATTTGGGTGTTAAAAACTTGTGCTGGCTGTGGTGTTCAATACATGGACTGCAGATTTGTCCATTCTAATCTGTCCCTCTGCCCCTTGTTTAAAAGGCAGTTTGCTAAAACACTGGTGTCCTTACTTTGTCTTTTTTCTAAGAAAGCTTCAGCATCATTAACTTTCACCAAAGACCAGGACCTTTAGATCACACTCAAACGTAGATAGAAGTGCAGTATTCCCATAATACTATGCTGCAGTATCTGAGTCAAAGCAATGGGATGTCAGCTCAATTCATGGTGTGCAGTTTACAACACTTACTTACAACACACACGCACACAAAGAATGTGTCATCTATAGGGCAAGGTGCCCTGGCAGTCTAAGAAAACAGCTATTACAACTAACTCATTCAGTTACCCTTGCAATGGAAGTACAGAAACGTCTAAATGTATATAAGCCCTGTTAAAAGGTTCTGTGGGAAAAAGAGCTTTTGATTAGTTACTCATATAAAAGGTTTTAGCATAACTGCCTAGGGCTGGTGTAGATTTAGACTGAATGTTCTATGCAAGATCACTATCAAGAGGCTACTGCTCATGTTAGTAAACAAATGCAGAATTTTATTGGTATTGAAACCTAAAATATGTCATCAAAGCCAAATCCACAAGTACTTTCAGAACAAACAAGTTGATAAAGATACAATAAAATACATAGAACATTAAAATACATAGAACAAGAATATACGTGATGATGAAAAAGTAAATGTGAACAAAATATATTTTTAGCAACAAACATAGTAAACAAAGAAAAATTTAAAATAATCCAGGGTAGCAGATGTATAATTAGATTTATTATTTTATTAAAATGTAGAATTCTGGAAAGTTTTCCCTTTTAAAGTAGTTTTGTACAGGTAATTCATTTGTATGTGTGTAGCATGTGTGTCTGTAGCATGAATGCAGAGTGTAGGGCCAGGCTGAAGAACTGCTTTCTCTGAGCTAAACGAGCCTGTGCAAGGCAAGAAATCTAGTTTGGGAAAAATTTGTATTGCTGCGCAAAGGTTCTAGATGGACGTTTTTATTGAATTTGGCCCGGAGGGTTTTGTTAGCATTCAAACAAACCAACAGCAATGCAATAGAAGGTTTAAAGGGACACTGAACTTCAACTTTAGTAAGTTTTAAATTGAAGGTGGCATTACTAACATGGGGGGAAATGTGTTTGCAATATGTTCTTTTTACATTGGCAGTGCTCCTTTAACTGGTCAGTCATTTAGCACAAAACTGGATTTCACCTATCCACACAAATCCACCACTGTGAAACATTCATGGCAAGCTCTTTGTTTTTTTCAAATCCCACAATTTGCTTTCCCATTTCTAGGCTTTCGGGAAAAAAATCCATATTGTGTACTGAATAAATTAATACCTTGAGAGCTCAGCTCTCTGTCTGTCTCTCTGTGAATATTGGTTTGTCAGCTTCTGGCAAAGCTTTTTCCTTGGGTATTTGGAAACAAATGGGCTGATTGGACTGAGATCGTCCTCTTGGTATGAGGGTTGTTATCATTGTGGTTAGGTTAGTTCTAGTAATATTGTCTAGATAGTTCAATAAAATATATTATAGATTGTTAAAAGTATGAAATGCTACTGGTTTCAATTACTGTGATTTACCTAGAAGCAGGAATAGGCACTGAAGAATTTAAATAAAAACTGTATGTTCATATAGATAAAGTTCTTCTGGTCTGATTGCAGTGTCATGATTGGGGACTGATTTTTATCCCCTGTCTCAATGTATAAATGCTGGGAGTAGGTTTTAGATGTATTAAAAGAGCTAGTTTGAGAAAAGGATCTGGATTTTAAGAAGAGAAATGGAGATATTTGAATAAGAAGTGATTTGTTATATATTTTTCATATTTTCTCATTATTTACTAGGCAGGAAACATCTAGAAAAGCTAAATGTAATGGTGTGTTCTGAGGCTAAAATGATTCATTACAAATCTAGATAGTAACTACAATTGTTGTGGGGGATTTTCTGACACCATCAACAGCAGAATTGTTGATTGTGCAGTTAGTATGTTACTATTTCTGATTGTGCTGAGCATGTACAGCACAAGGATCTAGTCTGTGAAAATCCTACCAGTCTCTGTTGCACTTCCCATGACTTCACACTTTAGGGAAGGGCAAAGTTCCCCATGCTTTTGTGTTGCCCCCAACTCTTTGGAATTCTGACTCATTTCCTCAGCCTGCTCCTCCCAGCCATTACTGCTATCTGAATCTCAGCTCACAAATAAAATCTTTCTTCCCATTTCATCTTCTGATAGCTCCGCTTTTTGAAGTGGTTTCTGGCAATATGTACTACAAGGCATTTATATAAAGAATTGAAATGGACTGTACTGTAATCTTACTGTAATTCACTTTGGATATCATTTTAAAGCAGTCTTAGCTTCTCAGATGCAGTCCAGCAACAGCTGCTGTGCCAAGTTCCCTATTTGCTCTGGAGCAGAGGTGAAAATGTTCTTTTCAATAATAGTTCAATATATTGGTTGATTTTGGCCAAAGCAGTGCAGATATGTCATTTAATAAGGCAGTCACTTGTAGAAGCAGGTTGTTCTGGAATACAGATTTTGACATTGATACTGTGTGCAAGGATTCTTAAGATAAAATGGGTATGCGATGGTTAAGGACAGCGACTGTTCTTCTAGCTTTAAATTATGCTTCCCACTACCTGTATGCACTGACTTCTGAAGCTTAGCTTTTCTTTGGAGTACATTGTCAGTTTTACCTCAAGTTGGGGAAACATATTATGATTTTGTCCCATGTACTGATCAGCAGCTGACTAGGAATTGAGTGCAACAGTAATAGATTGCTCTAGTAACTTCAGCATGAAGAGAACTATTTCCCGTTTTCATGATGAACTCTTCTGTTAGGTTCACATCTTGCAGATTTTCCTGAAGCTATATTTTCATTCAGCTCCCAACCTGAGAAGCTTTAATTTATTAAAAGTTTTCCATCTGCATTGAGCTAAATTATCAAAATGTAAGCCTGAAAAGAGAGGCTGCTGGGATACAATTATGCAAGAAAAAGCTTTTCTCCCCCTTTGACTATAATGCTGATTAAATCACCCCCCTGGACACATCTGTTCTATGCATCTGCTAATTCAAAATGTTACTAACGTTCGGCAGCGTTAGTATTATGTTCCTTTCTCCAGCCTACGTACTTGCACGCATTTTTCAGTGTGTGATTTTTCTGAAGCATTCAAAGATTTGGTGTTTGTACATATCAAAATACCACTTGCTCAGCAGAATTAAGCAGTGAGGTAAAATATGGTTTGCAAGTGAAATATTGAAAAATTGCTGTTGGGGTTAGTTTTTGGTTGGCTATTTCAATAAGATAAGTTGGAACAGCAAAACTGAATTATTCTTAATCTCGTTTCTGGAGCAGAGATGTGATTTACTATGTGTATCATTATCATCGTCATCATTATTTAATATTAGAGTATGAGTTCTGGAGTAAGTACTCCTGTGGGCTAAGATCAAACATCAGTAGTTTTAAGCCAGTGGCTCCCAAATTTTTCAGGAAATTATTTGCATTCAGCAGCACCAGCCATTGATCTCTTCTCGCAGTTAATTGTCTCTTCCTCGCCTTACCTTATAAAACTGGGTCTGTCCTTTATTCTAAGATTTCATGGATCACTGGTTCTTTCTTCTCATTCCAGTGAAACCAGAAAACCAGTTGAGGGTGCTCTTAAATCCTGAAATCTGATTGATTGCGTGCCAAGCTTGGTTGTAGATGTGAATGCAGTTATTAGGCAGGGATACAGCACCTGAACTCAGGACAGTGACTGCACCACAACTAAAGGTGGGGCAGAATTTGAGTGGGCTTTCCCAAAGAAGGACAGCTCTGCTTTGTGGTTGGGAGGCGAGGGAAGAGAGGAAGAAGGTCAGAAACTGCTGCAAAAGGTGCTCTGTGGTCAACTTTGCAGCAATGACTCACCCCTGCCCCCCAGGAATGCGCATAAAGGTGGGAAACCTGGGTGGGACAAGTCTCTATGTGAAAGCAGGAAGGCAAGGAAAATTTAACTGTTTCATGGCTGTGTGCTGCTTGCAGCTCATGTGCCTATACTTTTGCTGAAAAGGGGACTGGCACAGGCAGGGAAGCCCCAAGGGAGCCCATCGACTGAAAGGAAACCCAAGACAGACAGTATTGCAGCAGGGGTAAGGGGGCTCATAAGTATGTGGACTGCTACTGCCCGTGGTGTGTTTAATAACCCACGGCAGCCTCATGGACTAAGGGAGGCAAATGATCATAGGAAAGTGTCCACGCACTCAGACAAGCAGGCTGTGTGCATTAATGGGGTGGTCAGCTAAGATGTGCAGCAAATGATCAGTAATGTTGTTTCTACAGTTTTCTCCACAGCATTACAATGCTTCAAAGGGTACACGGTCACCTAAAAAAACCAGGGTGTTTTCTTCCACCGAACACAAGGGACGGCGGTAATGCTGATCCCCGGGGGTGAGTGTAATAACCACACAGAGATTGAGGAAATGGGCGACAGAGGTGGTATCTGGCCTTCCAGCCTGGCAAAGGGTGGCAGTTGCAGGGGCCACAGCCAGGTGCAGGGACCATGCTCAACTCGTCACTCAGTGAGTTCACCTAAGGGAAACAGGAGTCAGCCAATTGAGTTATTAAATACTCTGGGCCCAGGAGTGGAAGTTTGAGAAGCCTGGGCAGACCCACCTGGGGGTGGCACCTTCAGTGGGGGTCACTGTCGGTATTACACAGCTGCTGCAAGCTAATTTGCATTTACAACAGCAGCTTCAGGCAGCTAGATGTGAGGGCTCTGCACAGGGTGACAGGGTAGGCCCAGCATGGGCTGAAGTTTCAGCAGCAGGACAGGAAAGGAGCACACAGCAACTCATTGGCCATCAGGGCATGTAACCGCAAGGGACAGGGTAGACACTCCCGGGGGGCATCTAGGGGAGCAGAGCTCTGCAGTACAGGTTTTGCCAGAGTAGCTTACCCGATGGGAGTTCCACCTACCCAGTGCATGTAATATCCCTATGGCACAGAAAGGTGTTTACAGACAGTAAACATGGACAAGGCAAGCAAAACAGCGAACTGCCCAAGAGGCCCAGGGAGCCTAGAACAGGAAAAAAATTGGGAGGCTACCCTCGTCATGTAGGCGAGTGTTATGGTACAGGCCTACCCAGACAGCAGCCTGGCCTTTGTTAATTATACGACTGTAATTAGGCGGGCACCCAATATGTTTGGGGGCATGTCATAAGAAGGTTCCATTAAGGGCAGCAACGCAAACTGGAATAAGGTGGCATCACACACTGTGGTTCAAGGGCATAACACCAAGGGCACCAGGGGTTTGTTCATACCGCAACAAGCCAGAAAAGGGCTCCAGGCATGTAATAGTATTTGCTGGGATTTAATAATGGTGGTTGTTTAAGACGCCTACCACTGGCAATTTTATTTTGACAAGACTATGCCCAGGGGCTGTTCAGAATCCTGTGCAGCTTTTCAGAAATTTAGTAAAATGTTGCACAACTTTTGTTCGCAGGATGAGCTGGGTCAAATGAGTGTTTTCACCTGTTGGACACATTTCAGGCACTGGCTAAATAGTTGGAGAAACCCCTAGTAAGGACAAGACAGAAGGCCCCTTTCACGACATTAACCTGCCTGGGCTTTGAGCTGAACTTTGTTGCAGGGTTGTTGCCCCGGGGTGGGCTTTTTGTGCCCGGCTGGCAGCGGCAAAGGCTGGCATAGCCAGACCACACAATTATATACGAGTCACTACACAGATATAGTAAGACTTGTGGGTGTGGAAAAGTTTTCTAAGTCAATTTAAGGGGGTATCATTGAGGAGGAACAAATGGTTATTAATTTGGGTCTAATATACTGGTGTGCTGTTGGTGCGAGAACATGGCAGCAGTACAGGTTATCAATTGCCAAACTTCCAGATCGCACAGGATTGGAATGTTGGTAAGGATATTTGTTCTCCAGTGCTTAATTTCAACATCTGTTTTTTCTTCTAAGCACGTGCTGGGCATGGATAATGACATAGCAGACACCTTGTCTCATTTCCAGTTTGCTGCAGGTTCTCTGCAACCTCGGAATGTCATGTGGCTGGCAAAACGCAGATTTTTATTTATTTATTTATTTTGGCTCCAGCTTACAAGTTTATTTTGTTTTCTTTTAAGGAATCTTGTCAATACAAGGATCCAGAGAATGGGTCACCTATCCGGCCCTCCATTAAGGGCAGTTGCTGCAGTACCAGGTCAAGGACAATGCAGCTGCTGGTGTCCCTTGATGATCACACATGGGACAATGGGTTCTTTCTCCTCAGTAGAGCTGCTAGCCAAGAGGCTATTTGCGGATGTCTGGGAACCCGCTGAGATTGGGGGGAAGGCAGCCAAGCAAATGGCTGGTACCTCCTTGTAGCGGATGTTCAATGCAGGTACTCCATAGGGAGAGCAGCCAGTGACCAGATAAATGACCCACTAAAGGACTTAAAAGGAGGTACTGGATAAAGAAACAGAATGGGGGAGCGGGGTTGCGGATTCCCATGACCAGTACAGCAGTACCAAACCCTCCCCCATTCTCATAGCCCTCCTTAAGCCTCTTGCAAGGCTGGTGGATGGTAAGGTCCAAGCCATGGGTCAGCTGGGGGACCTTGATGGAAACAAAGGGGGGCTGGTGGAAGCCTCGGAGAATTGCTTTGAATAAGTATGGATTTGCCTGCACTGTATACTACACTGCCAGGTAGTCCCAGACAGCTATATAATAAAGTTGCAGCCTGATTAAAACCCAGAACAAGTCTCCTGTCATTGTGGTATACCCAGACAACGACTCTCCCAAGTTCTGGCATTTGTTGATTCCTTTTTAAGTATGGTGGGGACAGCCACCTGATCTAATGGCAAAAGCAACGTCATGCTAGAAGGGGAATATGTACTTCACCAGTGTTTGAGAAATGCTATCATCATAGGTCATGGTCTGGAATAGTCATAGATTTGTTATTTTGTCAATTTTGGCTGTAAAATTTTATTTTCCAATAGCTCTGTTTACTCCTCAATTCAGTTTCATTAATGGCGCTGAAGGTAAATTTAAGATCACCACCACTAAGAGGCTGCATACAGTATGTGTTCAAACGATACCTCAGAATGGAAAATAAAACTATCACTGAGATCAGTGGGCATGTCTGAAACAGAAATCCATGGGAAAGTAGGGGAATGTGAAGGTTGTCGGATGCAGTAACTTTGAATATCATAGTATTATTCTAATACATAGAATATTTGAGTATTTGTTGATAGAGGGGCCAACTTGGCTTCAACCAAAGACTTTGGCAAAACACCCTTTGACTTCCAGGAGAGCATGCTTCAAGGCAGGCCGCCAACTGCGGTGCTGTATTATCACAGGGCTGAAATCAACTTAGACTACATCTGTACTGCAAGCAAGAGGTGCTCATACTCATACAGATTCATGCTAGCTCTCATCAGAATTAGTGCACTAAAAATCAAAGGATAGACGTGGTAGCATGGGCAGTAGCAGCAATGGCATGGGCTAGTCATACTGAGTATGTACCCAGGGGGTTCAGGCAGCTAGCCTGTGCACCACTGCCGGTGCTACTGTGGCTACACTACTATTTTTAACATGCTAGCTCAGATGACAGCTATCACAAGTGTGTCTACTTGACTAGGGAATCAGACACCTA
The DNA here is from genome assembly GCF_007399415.2 of Gopherus evgoodei. Taxonomy (NCBI): domain Eukaryota; kingdom Metazoa; phylum Chordata; order Testudines; family Testudinidae; genus Gopherus; species Gopherus evgoodei. The sequence goes on from NC_044328.1 coordinate 88,371,264, forward strand.
GCTCATAGTGTAGACGTAGCCTTAGGCGTATTAAAAAATAATTATGCTTACAAGGGATACAGTTCTTACCCCTTGTCTGTTCCTGCCTGACTTTCTCCTCCTTCCATCACCATGGAATTCTCTACATCCCAAACTACAACCACTCACTACTATAAATTTTTCAGCCAGCCCAGACAAAGAGCAGTAGATGAGCATTTCTGAATGCATTGAACAACCGGTCAGTTCTCCATAGCTGACTTGTGCTTTTCCTAAACTGGCTAGATGGGGTCATTCTTGAGCAGCTTTTCCTTCTCCCCTGCCCTGCGGAAAAAATATATCATTTTCTGCGGCTGAGTGCACTGCTATACCAGTGATTCCAGTCTTTTTTGACTCCTCTCTTAACCACTTTAAAATGTCTCAGTTAGGACCATCCCATTCCAATATCTTTTCTTGCCTTTACATTTTGAAACAAAAAATAGTTGACTGTGAACAAGTGTCACTGAAGGGATTAATAAGAGAATCACTTTACTTGGAATTCTGTTATCTCCTTCATGAAAATGAAAGATTAGTAATAAGGTTGCTCCAAGACCTGTATGATCCAAGTTGCTAAAATACGTGGAATTTTGTGTCATACTCCTCACCAAGGTAGTGTAGGATCCTTGTCACAAAGCTGCACCATAGGGTTGTTTTCTTCTGGGGCAACTGTAGAAGTATTGAAAAATATATCATGTTTATTAAAAGAAGGAATATTGGGAGCATCTGAGATGCTCACTTCCTCTTATGTGTTTCTGAAGCTGCATGGGCCCTGATTTGTCCCCCACCTCTCTTCCTCTGTTAACTTGAAACATCAGCATGGCCTGTTTTTGGTTCAGCTTGCTTACATCATTTCACTTTCATTTCATTTAAATTATGCAGCAGTTTTTGTTCAAGAAAATGCCACTGAATGCACTCAGTACGAGGAAAAGTGTTTAAGGTTACTGTTTAATTAAAAAAAAAACTTGACATTGATAAGGAAAGAGTATTGACCATAGACCTTCTTTTACATGTAACTTTTATGATGTGTCTGGGTCTAAAACCTGATATGGATAATTTTGTTATTTCATAGTGCTGTATGTTGGTGTGTGTGTGAGAGAGAGAGAATTAAAAATATATATCTAAATTATAAGACTAAATTATAACTTTTGGGAAGGTGGTATTAATTCATTGTCATTACAACTTGGTATAACTTTAAAACAATTTCTTTATTTTTCTCCCCAGATTGCAAGCAGTCAATGAGGGAAAATGAGGGGATTGTGACTATCAATAGGAGAGGAGCTATCAAGCAAGCCAAAATCCATTACATCAAAAATCATGAGTTTATTGCTACCTTCTTTGGACAGCCCACATTTTGCTCTGTCTGTAAAGACTTCGTCTGGTAAGAAGGAAACAGTATATGTAAGCTCAGGTTTATTCTTGGGAGTTAAATGATTAAAAAACAACTAGCTTCAGATATACTCTGTAGCCCTTGATGTTACATGTCATGTATCACACTGGATGAGAACAATGTATTATGTTATGTAGTACTGTAGCACTTAACAGCCCAACTCATTCATTTTTCCCACATTATGCCATGGTAATAATTTAAGTATGGATCCTGAGCCCACTGAAGTAATTGGCAAAACTTCCATCAACTTCAGTGGAAGCAAAATCTGGCCATTAACTGGCAAAACCTTCTCAAAGAAATATCATCTGATAATTGCCTTGGGTATAAGGCAGTGATGTTCAAACCTTTTATGGAAGGGTTGGGGGAATGATAAATGTTTTCTTAGAGAGGAAGAAGCAGGAATCCTTTGACATGCTGCATTGAGACACATTTATGATAACAGGACCTAGACTGATAGAATCAGCATAAATATTGTGATTTAAACCTTGAATCTTGAGCATGTGAAAGCAACTAAAAAATCTGTTTTGAACAAGACAAATATCTAGAGCTACACTTTCTGCCTTTGTGATTTTCTTTTCATATTGTTTGTTTTTTCAGGGGACTTAACAAGCAGGGATACAAATGTAGACGTGAGTTGACCGTATGCATTTTGCAACTATGACAACTTTTTAATATTACTCTGTAGATGGGTATATGTAACATGAATAATATACTGTGTAAACATGTATTACACAAAGTGCATAATCACTTTCTCAATGATACGGATGTTAATAAAAAAGTGTTAAGTGCTGACATAGGGCCCTGTAGTTCAATGTCAAATGACTGACCCTTCCATCATTGAGCCTTGAGTAATGAGGTTAATGGGCCGATTCTCTGCTGGTGTAAATGGGTGAAACGTCATTGAAGACAACAGCTGCACCCACTTACAACATCAAAAAATTGTGTCCAGTATTTCCATTTTGGTGTTTAGTAAATATTGGAACATATGGGAAATCTTCTAAATAGAGTTTAAGAATTGCAGTTTTTCCAACCAGAAGAAACCCTTGATTCATTTCTTATGTAGTTAGTGATAGCAGTACCTTTCAGTCAAAGTAGATCTTGATGTATCCTGTATGGTAGCATCAGCCGATGCCAAAGTACTTTTGTTTCCAAAATTTGCAAATGTAATGTTTTCCCACACACACACCTCACCCTCAAATGCTGGTGGCATCACCTACAGGAGAGACTGGTGGTTCAGAAATAAAGACATATGATCCTAAACTAGAGACAATAATCTCCTACAGATATCTCTCTCGCTTACAGAGAGAGGCACTTTCACTTGAGAAATATGGATTAACACTTGTAGATTTTAGAGAATGCATATTTTGTATTAGACTTTTCCAAAGAGGAACACCTAATCCTCTGTATCCATTAACTGATGGGTTATTTTCCTTTTCATTTCTCTCTTGAAGAATGCAATGCTGCTATTCATAAGAAATGTATTGATAAAATCATTGGGAGATGTACTGGTACTGCAGCCAACAGCAGAGACACAATGGTAAGACATGAAAACATTTCTTTAAGAATGCATGATTGTAAATGTGGCAAGACTCTGATGGAAACAGCAAGATCCACTCGGGAAATACTTTGCTGCATAACAATGGCTGTTTACTGCCTCCTGTAGATACTAGACATTTTATGGAGATGGAGCGGGTGAAACTCTGGAGAAGGCAGAGCAGTTACAATCCCTTGACAGAACCCTTTTTTCCCCTAAGATTTAATTCTTTAAGAGTTGAATAAATTATGCAGTAACAGATAGGGTTTGGGGAGATTTTAAAATACAACATAGCTCAAATTTGTTGATCTTAAAGTTTTTGCAGTGTGGCTTATCTCTTCAGGAGTTATGAGGGTCAGGGATTTCAGGACAAGCACGAAATGGCGGTATATTTTCCCGTACTTCATACTTTGTGCTATGTGAATTGTTCCTACTGTATTATCCTGCTGGGCAATATTCTTTGTGATTGTATGTTTTTCACATCCATAATAAAATGTAAATATGTGACACATGAGAGATACTTCTGCTGAGAGGTAGACTAGTGCATTGCAATGAGTCTACTTTTGACTGAAACAATTTTAATTTGCCAGTAGGCATCTAGTGTCCCCTTGATAGACACACATTTCACCCAAACTCAGCATGTTAAATTTCTTCAGAGACTGTACACTTAAAGTACTCAGTGTTGGATCATTTGTGAATGTTTTTTAAATGTGATTTTTAAATTAGAGTGTGAGAGAGAGAGATTTATTTGTGTAAATATGCCTTCAGTTTCAGAAGGAGCGGTTCAACATTGATATGCCTCATCGATTTAAAGTTTACAACTACATGAGTCCCACCTTTTGTGATCACTGCGGCAGTCTTCTCTGGGGATTAGTTAAACAAGGATTAAAGTGCGAAGGTACTCTAGGGGCTTCTGTGCTATTTGAGTCTCAGCTTTTATGGAGGATGGGGAAAAGAGAATTGCCAGGGCGTTTTCCATAGAAAAACTAATTTGTGGTGAAGTGTGTCCATGTCTCTTGTTTGTGGATGTTCTTGAGTTTGTATGACATCTTGCGATTCACAAAAAGCTGTCTTAAAAACAACACTTGGCTCTGTCCGTTAAAGAGCATTTTGATTATTGCAGTGTTAAAGAGGAGACAAGAGCAAGAAAAATTGTCTCTTTGGTACCAGTAGGGAAAGCAGCCCCCAGATGCAATGCAGTTGAGTATATTTGTCAAACTGTATAGTATCTGAGCACATACTCCCAAACTGACTATGCATTTTCTGAATGTTAACTATAAATCCCTCTCGTCATAATTCTCCAGCCAGAAAGACAAAATATAATTAAATTATTCCTTCTAGTTTGTAAGATAATGGGCCAAAATTACAGCTGAATTAAACAGGCATAACTCCAAATCAGCAAAGCTTTACCGCTCTGTTCCTGTGGTGATTTTGGCAACTTCCGTTTTAAATGAGTTGGGTAGTGGGGAGGTAAAATTTGAATTGCAGTTTTATTAAAGGCCATAATCAATTAAATGAGCAATTTGTTCATACTCAAATCCGAGCTATGAAAATGTTTCTGAACAAAAGTATTGAATAAAAAAAAATCTTTTCTGATAGATCTACTGTTTAACAATATTTTGCATGAAGTTCACGTTACTGTCCTTTGCTTTCTTTTAGAGTGTGGGATGAATGTGCACCACAAATGTCAAAAGAAAGTGGCAAATCTATGTGGAATCAACCAGAAACTATTGGCAGAAGCTTTAAATCAAGTTAGCCAGGTATGTTGCACTGTTGTTTGTCATTCAGCTACTTGTATTACCAGCACGGGAAGGAGGTTTTTCCTTTCCATACCATTTTGATCATTAAGTGAAATATGCTGCTGGTTGGCCTCATTATAAGCGTATGTCTACACTACAGGATTATTCCGATTTTACAGAAACTGTTTTTTTTAAACAGATTGTATAAAGTCAAGTGCACGCGGCCACACTAAGCACATTAATTCGGCGGTGTGCATCCATGTACCGAGGCTAACGTCAATTTCCGGAGCGTTGCACTGTGGGTAGCTATCCCATAGTTCCCGCAGTCTCCCCCACCCATTGGAATTCTAAGTTGAGATAACAATGCATGATAGGGCAAAAACAGTGTCACGGGTGATACTGGGTAAATGTTATCACTCAATCCTTCCTCCGTGAAAGCAACAGCAGACAATCATTTCGCACCCTTTTTCCCTGGATTGCCCTGGCCGACGCCATAGCAGGGCAACCATGGAGCCCGTTTAACCTTTTTTCACTGTCACCATATGTGCACTGGATGCTGCTGACAGGTGCGGTACTGCAGTGCTACACATCAGCATTTGGTTACCAGCCCTATTGCACTGTCTGCTGCTTTGGAAATTGGCGATAACGGTTACCAGCCATATTGTACCATCTGCTGCTGTCATGGGTGCTCCTGGCTGGCCTCACTGAGATCTGCCGGGGACACATGGACAAAAATGGGAATGACTCCCCAGGTCATTCCCTTCTTTATGTTTTGTCTAAAAATAGAGTCAGTCCTGCCTAGACTATGGAGCAAGTCTACTAGAGAACCAGAGAGCACAGCCGCTCCAGGTCAGAGCCCCAGAGATCATTTCTGTAGGATGAGCTGCATGCCATTCTAGGGGGTGCCCCTGCAACAACTCCACTCATTGCATCCCTACTCCCACACCCCTCCTGGGCTACCGTGGCAGTTATCCCCCCATTTGTGATGAAGTAATAAAGAATGCAGGAATAAGAAACACTGATTTTTTAGTGAGATAAAATGAGGGGGAGGAAGCCTCCAGCTGCTATGATATTCCAGGCAGGACATCTCTATTACTCATTAAAGGGTGGGGGGAGAGGAGCGCAGCCTCCCATTGCTATAATAGTCTAGAATCTCCATTAGACCTGAAAGGGGATGGGAGGGGAGAGGAGCTCAGCCTCCAGCTGCTATGATGAGGACGGTTACCAGCCCTATTGCACCGTCTGCCAGGACTGAATCTCCAGGAGACAAAGCTTAAAGAAGGGAATGACCATGAGTCATTCCCATTTTTGCCCAAGCGCCCCCGACCTTACCGAGGCCAGCCAGGAGCACTCATGGGATGATGACGAGGATGGCTATCAGTCATATTGTACCGTACCGTCTGCCACCGGGGAGGGGAGGGGAGGGGAAAGGGTGCTGCTATTTCGTGCTGCAGCACCCCGTCTACCAGCAGCATCCAGTAGACATATGGTGACATTGAAAAGAGGCGAGAAACTATTTTTTTCCCTTTTCTTTGATGGGGGTGGTAAATTGATGACATATACCCTGAACCACTGGCAACAATGTTTTTGACCCTTCAGGCATTGGGAGCTCAGCCAAGAATGCAAATACTTTTCGGAGACTGTAGGAACTGTGGGATAGCTCGAGTGCTCAGTCCCCCCTCCCTCCCTCCATTTGATTCTTTGGCTTTCCGTTACGCTTGTCACGCAGCACTGTGTTGAGTCCCTGCTGTGGCCTCTGTCTATCATAGCCTGGAGATTTTTTCAAATGCTTTGGCATTTCGTCTTCTGGAACGGAGCTCTGATAGAACAGATTTGTCTCCCCATACAGTGATCAGATCCAGTATCTCCCGTATGGTCCATGCTGGAGCTCTTTTTGGATTTGGGACTGCATGACCACCCATGCTGATCAGCGCTCCATGTAGGGCAAACAGGAAATGAAATTCAAAAGTTCGCAGGGCTTTTCCTGTCTACCTGGTCAGTGCATCCGAGTTCAGATGGTTGTCCAGAGCGATCACAATGGTGCACTGTGGGATAGCTCCCGGAGGCCAATACCATCGAATTGCAGCCACACTAACCCTAATTCGAAATGGCAATACCGATTTGAGCACTACTCCCCTCGTCGGGGAAGAGTACAGATTATCAATATTAAGAACCCTTTATATCGAAATAAAGGGCTACGTTCTATGGATGGATGCAGGGTTAATTCGGTTTAACGCTCCTAAATTCGGTATAAACGCGTAGTGTAGACCAGGCCTAAGTGCTGAAAGCCCTTTTGAGGTTTTAAAGGGAAACTGCAGGTTTAAAAAAAAAACAACCTTAAGATAATTGAAAACGTTCTACTGAAATTTTGTTTTTAATCCCAAGAACAAGGTTGTTTTTTTCTTTTTTGTTGTATTTAAACATTCTTCTGCAGTGTTTGGTATAAATGGTGAAAAACAAATCAGCTTTTGCAAAATTTTGTTTGTAGTAATCTGTACTTTTTCATGACATGTTGAAAACATAAATGTTATACTCCATGATTTTAGCTTATCAGAGGTTCTGTTTGCTGGAACTAACACATCCCCAGTATTAACTTCTTGATCTCCTGAGCCTGGTGGTTGCTGCTTTTACAGCTGGGTCCCACTGGCTTTCATTTACAAGCAGGAAACTGTATACTGGCTGTGAAATAACAGCATAACTGAAAAACATAGAGCCACGTGCTTAATGAAGTGAAGTACATCTCAGAATTCCATCTCAAGCTACCTTTCCTAAGCTTTTGTGTGATATTTACTTTTTAAAAAAATGTAGGGCTGATAGAACAATATTTTCACTACATGAAAATCTAAAGAGGTTAACTACTAAAATAAAATTAAACAGTGCACTTACATAAAGAACAGCAATATGAAAAAGTTGCTTACAACACCAATAACCTAGTGATTCTTTTCTGTGTCTAGGACATAATGACTCCTCCTGTATATTGTTTAAACTTTAAAGTAATACACACTTTTGTGAAGGCTGTTCCCCAACCAGCATTCTTGCCCTGGTTCATGTTTGTCCCTCCCTCTCTATCATTTAAAGCTATGATATTTTGAACCCATAATTTTCAATGGATAGCACTGGCAGAGGTGGTAGAATAGAGTGTTCAAAAATTTTTAACACCATTTTTGAGTCTGTTTATTTTCTTACAACATATGACAGTGGACAGTGCGGATGCTATAAAAGGGATTTTAGTAAATAAAATGTGTGTATTATAATTCTTCAGTTTTCCATTGCCAAAGGCTTCTAGACAAAGTAGTAAATGCACATTTTGCATGAGTGAGATTTGCTTATAATAAAGACAAAGCAACAACTAAAACTTCTCAGGTGATACTTACTAATTACTAATTAGTATATGCTAATTACAGTGCAAGAATAACCTCAAATGCCTTCTGCTCCTGTACAGAAATCGACCAGAAAATCTGATTCTGGGTCACTAGAAAATGTTGGTATTTACCAGGATTTTGATAAGAAATCTAAAGCTTTGGGTGGAGATACAACAGGTAAGAAATGAAATTTATTGAATTTTCTCTTACTTATGCATAGGTAATTACCAGACTGACACATATACTGAAATGTTAATCACAGGCAGTTATTTGCTATGACTATACATTGAAAACAATGTTTTATTATTTTTCTAACAAAAAGGCAGATTTAATATACAAAGATATTTACAGTCTTTGTACAACTCTTGTGTCTAACTTATGTTCAGGTAAGTAATATTTAGAGCTTTGCAAATATCAGCCTGAACGTGAAATATCAATAACACATCAATGCTATTTTAATAATTTAGACTTGCAAATAATTTAATGCATTCAATTAATTTAAATTATTAAAAATAAGTAATTAATTTATACTTAAAAGATTGTTGACTGAAACTCCCCTAGAACACTGAAAATATTAGTAAGATTTTATTCCTCGGACACCTTTTTCTTCAAAAACACAGAGAACATTGTGAAACAAAGTGATTATTTATAAAGATCAGTGGATTCTTTTGCCCAAGAGTAACCAGAGATGCATTGAGATAAATGAGAGCAGGCTCAAATTCCTGCAGATTTTGCTATATTCTCATTCTAGCATAATTTCTCTGACAGAATTTGTGAATGGAACATTAATTGGAGAGGTGCACATGTAAATATTCAACATATTGTAATGGAAATCTATACAGTACATATTCTTAAGACCTTGACTGACTCACGGAATGTAGAAATCTTTGTGAAATGACAAGCATAGTGTTGATCTGAAAAACTGGAGTCAACTAAAATATATTAGTTGGGACTAAATGGAAGACGTACTTAAAAACAAAACAAAACCCACACACTAATTCCATGTGTGCAGTTCTGTTCAAAAATGAAGAGAAGGGGATGTCATTTTGTAACACATTTAATATAATCTTACTGTCAGAGTTGTATCAGTCCTCTCAACGTAATTCTTATTCTACTAATGTGATAATTAAAATATTTTTAGAGAGTGAGAACAGATAGGGAAATCAGGGGAGGAAATCCTCAGTAACACAGATCAGAATATTGGAGTTAAAATTCAAAATGACTTATACCAATGTGGATGGTCCCATGAAATCTGATAGAAGCTACTATGTACTGAGCTGATTTTATTGAATTGCTTGGTAAATGATCACTCTTAATGAATCTTTCCAATTTGCCATACTAATGTCTGGCAAGAAAGGCCTTAAAGTATAGCAAGGGCATATTGGACCAAATTCTTTCCTACAGTACAGACACTTTGTGACATGCTGCCAGTGCAAAGCAGCTCTAAAGCTGGCACAGCCCTCAGTGGGAGAATCAATTTACATATGAGGATCCTCTGGTGGAGTAACAACTCCTGTGCTTATACCCCTATGCAACCATGTTTGAGTATGTGGCTAGTAAAAAGGGGTGTATCCAAGATTTCCCTGCTTCACGGCAGTCCGTAGCTGTTACAATGGCCCATTGCCATCCCACATAAATTAGAGAAGTTTAGTCCCCTAGTGTAAGTAAGCAGGCTGCAATGTGGTGCACAACACACCTAGGATCAGAGCAGATAGTTTAAAGCAGCCTTTAACAAATACCCTCCCCCTGAACAAGGTTACGCCTTGCATTCTTTGGGCAAAGCAGATACTCAGGGCCTTTGAGCATAATATGAATTTAGTAAAATGCCAGATGTTGTTTAGTAATCCAAGATTTGAGTTTAGTAAAATCCCAGATTTAGACCCCAAATTTTAACTTCATTTGAACGATTTAGCTTCTTTGAAAGGTCCTCATGTTTATGGTCACCAGCATCAGCAGCAGATTTGACGAACTATTGGCATTTTAGCACTTCAAAGTCAGAAATTATAGGGATCTCTGTTATGAAAAGTGCCCATGCTGAATTTCAAAATAATGGTTTGCATTAGCAGATAACAGCGAGTATGATAAGCTCTGGGAGGGAAGTACACCAATACCAGCTTCACGAACCAGGAGAAAATTCACCATAGACAGCTTTGTCTTTCACAAAGTACTAGGGAAAGGAAGCTTTGGAAAGGTGAGTAACAAGTGGGAAGCGCTTAAGTTGATTTGCCTTTTATTCTCAAGTGTTATGGGCTAATTTCACTTAAGTAAACAATCTTCATTTTGTGGGGAGAGAATTTTATTAACCCTTTGTTGTGAAACTGTTACTGCTAATGGAATGGAATGGATTAAAAATCCCAACACCTGTAAAATCACAACTGACCAAGAGCAGTGTTGGGACTCAAAAAAGGATCTACAATGCACTACCTGCTGTCCCTTTGTTTCTTGATTTCTTCCTTTAATACCCAAAAAGATACATAAGCCTTTGTGCTCTACGACATAAAATAATATAGAGCACCCAAGTGCAGTGGCACCACCATGAGTTGAATTGGACAGAAGCAGGGTTGATGCAGAGCAGGAGTGACTCCATGTCCTCTGTCTATCATGGAGCTGAGTTCTATGCTAGCCCCGCATAGGTCAGTAAGGAGGGGGATTTTGGACGTGACTGTTAGTTGGATTATTTCACAGCAATGAAAAATCTCAAAGGAATGAATAGGGTTCATGTTCTTTCTTCTAGTCCATGAGCTCAAGTGATAGCAACAGAGGAACTGCACAGATGTCTTACATTTTGCCACCTGTTTGGGCTGGTACACCACAATTTCTGTGATGCACCCCATCATAAAATCCATTAGCTTTGCCTTTGGGCTGAGGGGCTATAGAGGGGTGGCATGAATCTCCCTATTTTTTAATATTTTTTTTTGAGCTATGCAACCTTCTTTAAATGCCTTGTCCTAAAATTCTCCTCTGCTGATTAGCAGTATTAGCTAAATCAACTTTTCTTACATATGCCCTGAAGTCTTCCTGTGTTTGCAGGTTCTTCTTGCTGAACTGAAAGGGAAGAATGAATTCTTTGCTATTAAAGCTCTGAAAAAGGATGTGGTGCTAATCGATGATGACGTGGAATGTACCATGGTGGAAAAGCGGGTCCTAGCTCTTGCATGGGAAAACCCATTCCTTACTCACCTCTACTGCACATTTCAAACTAAGGTATACTATGATTTAACTTTTGCCTTTATGAGAATACCGGTATCAATAACAAAGCAAAATGGATTAGTGAACAGATACAATCTGTTTCTCTGCATGAGTGAAATATGTTAATTGACTGAAGGTATTGGCTCTGATTCTTCTCTGCCTTGCACTTTAGGTAGTAGTTTGTGCAAAGTAGGTGTAAAATAACACTGGGTCAGACTGGCAAAGTACAGCATTTACGAAGTCTACAGCCAGAGAGAGGAGTTTTAATTTAAACATTTGCTTCAATTACTGGTTTCGTCCACAATCTAAAATGATGACTCACATAAGTTAAGGGAAGCACAAATGGAAGATTCATTAAAATGTACATTCATATCCAACCTGTAAACACATGAACTCTGAAAATAAGATACATAGGATGTCATTGAGCTAATGAAATCTGTAGCAATGGGACTTTTTGGTTTTTGTTCGGGGGTGTGAGCAGGAGGGAAAAGCTTGAGTGTGCTGGGAAAGTCAAAGACCATTCTGTAAAAGCCATAAGCCACCTTCCTCTCTCCCTCACCAGTTCTTATTCCTTTTCTTGGTCAGAGAGAAGCAGCATCTCCATGCTGAGTCACAATTGCATAAGCAAGTTAATTTTGTGTTCTCTCCTGCTTTGTAAATAGGATCATCTGTTTTTTGTTATGGAGTTCTTGAATGGAGGAGACCTGATGTTCCACATACAGGATAAGGGGCGCTTTGATCTCTATAGAGCAACGTAAGTCCCAAATAAGTGAGCTACCTTGCTACTTTTCTTGGGAGTTTTTAAAATAAGCTTTAAACAAAAAAATGCATCTTGGACAAGCTGTGCTGAGAGAACAGTTCATGGTTTGTTTGTTTTTTAACTACTTACAGTTCTAAAGCAGGGATCGGCAATCTTTGGCACGCGGCTCGCCAGGGTAAGCACCCTGGCGGACTGGGCCGGTTTGTTTACCTGCAGCATCTGCAGGTTCAGCCAATCCCGGTTCCCACTGGCCGCAGTTCACTGCTCCAGGCCAATGGGGGCTGCAGTAAGTGGTGTGGCAAACTGCGGCCCGTGGGAGCTGTGATCAGTCAAATCTGCAGACGCAGCAGGTAAACAACCCGGCCTGCCAGGGTGCTTACTCTGGCGAGTCGCGTGCCAAAGGTTGCAGTCCCTGTTCTAAAGGACCTAGTGATTTCAGCCAATCTATTTAATTGGCTGAATAGTCAAGACATATTTGAAAGCATTTGTTCCATACACTGAATGACCTTCTGAAATAATGGACTAGTGGTGTGTGGTGGCACAGGGAAATGTTCTCTTATCCTTCTTTTAATTTCCTTTGTAAAGTTGGGTTTAATTACTTCAAATAGCCAGAGGAACTTAATAAGCCATTTCTAGACAAGAAGGAAGCTGCAGAATGTGAATTATGTTTCTTAGCAGTGTTTCAGATGCAATTTTCCTATTAGGATAGTATCTTGTGCAAGACTCTGGACCTACATCCTTATATATTGAACTTCTACGTGTGAGAAAAGTGTGTTCCCCTACCCCCTTCAATTTTCTATCTTTTGGTGTAGTAAAAACAAGTAACCATTGGTGAATTAGGGTGCCTTGTGTTGCAAACTTGATATGGTAGAGGGAGACTCTCTACTTACTTGGCAGATTAGAATCCAAACATTTTCTGCCTTCCCTTCATTTTCATTGGGAAAAATCTTCCAGAATTCAAATATTCTGTTTTATTAAACTGACCTGTAATGGTTCATTTTTAGATTCAGTTCAATAAAACAATTTCTGAAATGATTTTTTAAAAATAAAGTTCAACTTCTTGTCCTTGGGGGGAGGGATAGCTGTGGTTTGAGCATTGGTCTGCTAAACCTAGGGTTGTGAGTTCAACCCTTGGGGGGGGGCCATTTAGGGATATGGGGCAAAAATTGGTTGGATGATTTAATTGGGGGATTGGTCCTGCTTTGATGATCTCCTGAGGGTCCCTTCCAACCCTGATATTCCATGATTCTATGTCCTGATTTGGAGTGAGAAGAAATGTCAGAATTTCCCACAGCTCTACCTCATACTCTAAGCCAAATTTAAAGTGCAAGCTTCATTTATTTTCTTAAATTCCAAAAATTTAAGATTCATTCATTAGCAGAATAAAAATACCAACCTAACTGGCTGTGCATCAGAGTACAGTATCCACTTATTCTTTGTTTAAACTTCATAAAAATGTAATTTCTCTTCTGAGTGTTTAGCTAAAAGGAGACTGATCAGATACAAATGCTTCCTATTCCCTTAGCTGAGATTAGCAATTAAAAAAAAATCACAAAAAATTAAATCATTCATATATTAGTAGTAATGATTATGGATCATTTATGGGCACATTGAGCAAATAATCATATGATTTAGAAGGAATTAAACTTCAGGCAGCAGGGTTGGTAGATGCCTTCTGTGAAACAGGTTTAAAAAGGCAATAGCCTTTTTATTGTCATCATTAAATTTAGGGTGTGCAAAAATTAATAGAGAAGGGCATTGGGTAAACGTTTAATCTGTGTGTGCTACTGTAAAAATTAAAAAAGCCTAGTGATGGACTTGATTATATGCAGTTTGGGATTACATGTAAATTACTGTGTGCTGTATTAACAAGAATCAGGTTTCATTTCATCACAGAGTTTTGGCATAAAGGGCTGTGGGGCAAAGTCCAAGATGGATTTACAACAGAGGGACTCCACCTTGCAGAACTCACACTCACGCCTAGTTATCTAGTCATGTTACTTGCGTTGCTTTCAATAAGAAAGCTTCTCAAATTACTTTTACTCGAACAATAGGTTAGAGTGCAGGATATCTCTTTCCACAGTGTTTTTTCAGAAGCTCTGGATTGGTTGCCAGATGCATCTTGTTCCAGGAATGAGAACAAGTTGGCAGTTAGGTTTTAAAATTATTCAGTCTAGTTCTTCACAAAAGGGAGGGGGCATGGGAAGCTTGAAGGGATCCTTTTATTCTCTTCCTCCCCCTTTCAAATATTCCATGTTAGACTGGCACATCCTACTTTTAGGACCACCAGAGGGGGCCACATAGATGAGAGACAGCTCCCTCCTGTCCAGATCCTGAGTGTACTGCTAGGATCAGAGTTTGATCTGACTCCAGTTTCCCCAAACAGCAGTAAGCCCTCCCAACAAACTTTACAAGAGGCCACTTTCATTAAAATCCCCAAATTGCCTATAGTTCTGTTTCGTCTGTCTTACAAGACCAACCTCTATTACACCATAGCCTCTTGTGTAACATCTTAAGGCTAGTTTTCTCTGTCATTTAAACTAAAGTTCATCAGAGATGGTCTTGCCATTCAAAATTTAAGTAAAATTCAACAAAAATCCCATCACACAGATATTTTGGTGAATGCTGAAGGAAGGTGTTTAGTTTGTTCAGCTCTACTTTTATTTCACTGACTTCTTTTATAGTCAGGTTTACTGTTGAAAGATGGGGTGTAGTGTTCTCTTGCATGAAGAACCCCATCCATTTTAAGGTGATCCCATGAGATTCCTGATAGTCTGACCTTTTATTCTTTACTGTTGCCTCTTGAAGCTCAGCTATACCCCTCTCTGCAAGTGTGTAAAGGAAGATTAAAGGTTAGATGAGGGAGAATGTTTCATGGTGGAAGAAAAGGAAGTTGCTATCTTCCATAATGTTTGGAGTTTGTTATAACACTGCTATTCAGTTCTATACACACAATAACTTGTAGCTTTCAGGCCACATTCCTTGGAAAAATATGAGAGATTAATTTTAACTGCAGTTTTATTACATACAGTAATCCACCCGTAATAGTATTCAACACTGCATTATGTCCATATTGCAAGCTATACAAGGTAATTATGCAAAAACTAAATATGGGATTCCCCCCTCCAAATAAATTATGTAAACTTACAGTACTATTCATCTTTCTTTAAAAAAACTTCTTCTTAGTTGCATTCACAGTGTAGTAAATGTCTAAGCAAGCCAGTTTGAAGTGTTGTTACTCTATTTCAGGTTTTATGGAGCTGAAATAGTATGCGGTTTACAATTTCTTCACAGCAAAGGCATTATTTATAGGTGAGTGGTGATCGCCTCTGATACGGGGCCCTTAACACTTGGCATATTTCTTGTGATGTATTAGTGGATTCTGTGATTAACCTACAACCAGGACACATACAAGAAACGGTTCTTTATTAAACATTTGATTTTATTCCAAGGGTATTAAGATGCAATTCAGCAAGTACTTGAGATGAATCTGTAATTGTTTTCTTGTGTTTTCTCCTTGGCAACAAGTATAATGAAATATTATTTATATTACACAGAAGTGTCTTTGTTTCCCATTAGTTATTGCCAAGCACAGTACTCAGACTAAGATAGTTTGACTTTATGTTAGTGGTAATGGAGATTTAGAGGTTCCATGAGGCTGTGCTTGACTTTGTGAAAAGCACTGAGGCTAAAGCTCTCCGCTGCTGCCTTCTCTAGGAAATAAGGAGAGAGAGACACTGCTTCCTGGGCTGTAACTTCAGGTCAGACATGAGCTTGCAGATGTCCACATTCTTCACACTGTGCTATGTTTAGACCTTGTGGGCTACATTCTGCTCTCAAGTGCAGTTGAGTAAATATGGTGTAACTCCATTTCCTGGTGCTGCTGAGCTCAAACTGGAACCTTCGCTGCCTCTTACATTTATGTTTCAGTAAGGGAAAGCGGTAAGACTTAAGTTACTATGTAATGTCCTGGTTCAGCATATATGTACACTTGCCCATATTTAGTAGCGGGTCTAAGAAAAAGAAGACTAGCTGTATGCTATGGTGCTGCTGCTAGTTATGCAAGTCAGCAGTTCTGATAACACTAGCCTTTATGTGCTAAATTTGAAGGAAGAGGATGGTCCCTCTTTTTTTTTTAAAGAGGCAGAGGGGAGAAAATGTTCCACTGCATGTTTCCTGTGGATATTTGGGTTACATCTCCTGTATACATCCATCAACTATTAGCAAATTTCTGAAAGTGGGTGCTACTCAAAGCAGCCCACACTGCATCTTCATTGAGGGGCTGTAATGTGCAGGCATAGGAGAAGGCAATGGAAGCAGACCCCAAGACACTTGACAATCAAATGAAAAACCTTTGCTTAACAGCCTGAGGATTTATCTATATGAAGACATCTATCAGCAAAACAAATGGTGGAAACACATGCTTATTCTAGATGATGTGCCCCCACCTGAAAGGGAGTTCTGGTGGTAAATTTTCCCATGTAGACAAGTTTGTAGTGATTTTATGGGCTTAACTTTTGTGTTGCTGGAATGAACAGATTCCAGGTGAATTGTCAAAGGTTATTTGATTTTACTGGAGCAAAGGAAATCATTTAAATGAGAATAATGACGTTTGTCTATGTATCAACAGCTATAATCAAATGGGACAGGTAGGGGGTCATGTCCAATCTTGGAGAGAGGATTAACAGTGCAGCCTGTCACACCATGTGCTTCTGGAGTGGTCAAGGACAGTTCTGACATTTGTTTCATGGTCTTGAGCAGTAGATCACCCTCTCTTGACAATCTTAACAGCTGCTTTCGGGAACTCACCCAGGAAAAAAAAGAATTCCCAGTCATCTTGTGAAACAGCTGCTCTAATTATGTCTGTATAGGTCAGTAGCAGGGTTGTTGACAGCTGTTCAGTCTGCCTTTCTTGGTATGTGTTGCTGCACACAAAAAAATGCATAATACTTCAAAGAAGGGACTGTAACTGCTTTTCCTGCAGGCTTGGAGATACTGCATCAATAATGTTCACACTATTAAATGATTTAATAAGACTTCAGAAAAACAGTGTGAACACAGTGTTTAACATTAATTTACTGTGGTCACTGTGAAGTGTAGTGCAATCCCCTGCTGCTATACTTGGCATCTAGTCACAGATGACTGTACAAGTTGGTTGGCCTTTGGATGAAATCTCATTCTGGTCATGCCAAAACTTACAAAAACAAAATTTAGTACAGATGAATCCAAGTGAGTTTCTAGACACACAGAACATTGCCCTAAGAGACTTCAAAGCAAGTATCTAGAATTATAGAACAGAATTAGCAATAATGCTGTGGTCTATAATCTTCACAACTAAACAAAACTAGGCTTGACATTTCAGCTACATCTAAATCATGAAGTGTTCAGGTATTTGAGCAATAGCTCTGACATATCCTATTTCAACTGGCAGTATACAAGTGATGACAGGGTAGTTGGAACTATTTTTTAACCCAGAAAGAAAATAACTGAAGGCAAGAATTCGACTTTCACAGGGAGCTGTGTTCCCAAGTCATCTAACCACTTTTGAAAATCCCAGCCAGAAATAAGAATCCTTGCACTTGCTACAAAATGGAGATGTAGAATCCAAATTGAGCTGCTGACAAGCAGGAGACAAGTCTCTTCTGTGGTTCATTAATGTCCCATGAATTTCCACAGAGGATACCAGTACATGAAATTAGTGATTAGCCTTGTTCATTTTTTCAAAGATATTCTGTACAAATGCCATCTTTGCAACATGGGTAGGGAAGAGTTTGGATTTTTCAGTTACTCATTGTGCAGGCATCTGTTCAATGGCAATAGTGTCTCAGGTGAAATAGCTTCAGAACAGTTGTTGGAAGGTACACGTTGCTGTCCCAAAATCCTCAGACACTTTGCCTATGATTTTTTCCCTTCACGCTATGGCAGGGACTCTTGTAAAATATTTGTGAGCTAGTTGTAAAAGGTAGCTGTTTTCAGGTCTTTTAGTTCTTATAAATTGTGAGTTATTAATTCCCAATACTTACTAAGTAATTCTGTACCAAACATTTAACTTCTTCCCTTCAGCCACCAATGAAAACAGGGACCAGGAGAAACTGTCCTGAACATAAGTCTATTTCCTTCTAGGTAATAATATCACAATGGATTTTGGCAAAAGGCAAACATGGTAAGGATAGAAAAATAGATTATAGTAATTTACCAGGTGCTTACAGGGAAAGGGGAAAACTCAGTTATAACAGATGCAAGTAGTGATAGGAGTGCTGCACCTAGCTATAGCTCCTGTGGTTATGCTTGCAGAAACTTCCGTTTTACCTAGCTCACTTCTTAGGTATTGTCTTAATGTGGAAATAGTTAAAACATGGAGGGGGAGGAGAGGGAAGGGTACACAACAAATTGTCTTTTGGATTCACATTTACAGCTGGGTGAAAAAAATTTCTGCAAAGACTGCAGATATGGCAACACTGAAATTTCAGAGATTTACGTAGATCTTGGTGAATTATTATAGTAAAAATCAAGACATGTAAGTTTCCTGAAATATAAATGAAAACTTCTCTGATTTGCTGAAAGTTTTGGAAATAAATTTTCGGTTCCACTCAAATAAAAAAAAATCTGTTATTTGCCCAGATCTACTAACAATATAAATAACTTGCACTGAGACATATAGGAAAAACCTACATATTTTAGTCATTATATTCACCTGGTGAGAGGCCGTTTAACTTCTCCTGGCAGTAATGTGTGTCACTTGTTTTCAACCAAATAGTATACTGACCTTTTGGTTTTTTTTAAATCTTTCCATCTAGAGACCTCAAACTGGACAATGTGATGCTTGATAAAGAAGGCCACATCAAAATAGCTGACTTCGGGATGTGCAAAGAGAATGTGGGTGGAGAGAACAGAGCAAGCACTTTCTGTGGTACCCCAGACTACATAGCACCTGAGGTAAGCACAGAACCAGTCAAGTACTTAGAATTGCAAAGTTCTAATAATGGTAATGTGGAATTTGCTTAGAAAGCCTCCTTTGGCAATCACCAACATGTAATTATCTTTCCTTTCACAGAATTTACTTTTAAAAATATTTATTCAAATGCTAGTAATCCAGTTAGAACAAGATTAATCCAGATGCTGTCCTAAAAATACTGCAGAACTCTAAAGCATGCATTGGGTTTTTGAAATATCAATTCATTTTTTTATATTAAATCTATCCAGCTAGTGAAGTTTTAAGCAGCCGTTATCCCTTCTGCTTTATTGCCCAATGAACACTGGTATAATTCCACTGTGGTGCTTTTCCATGACTGTGAGGCAGTCTTGTCTCTGTCTGCTGTGGATCAGCTCTGGAAAATCATTACTCTCTGGCAACAGAAGCACTGCCTTCTAGGCCTCCTACTCTCTGTACAGGTAGTGATAGGCCCATCCTATCCAGAGTGTCCCTCAGGAATGCTCAGCCTCTGTTCCCCTGAACACTCACAGAACTTAGATCTGCTCTTCCCAAAGGAATAGTACACACCAAGTTGTAAGATTCCTCTGATCAACACTATTCATGAGTGCTGTGGGTGAAGCAAACAACCCTAGGTTTACTATCAAACAGAGTAGGTTCACATGATAGAAAGTGAGAATACTAGAAAAATGGTTACATATAAAACAAAATCAATGCACTTTCTAGAGACAAAAACTTAGTTTACCTCAAGTCTTTTTCCTAGCATTTTCAAGTTGAGTGACTAAGACCCCATCTCATAAGGACAAACTTGCTAGCAGCTTGGCCGCACAGATGGAAAGAATGAGGATATACCTCCCTGTCCCATAGTTATACCACTAAAAGTTCACTGTCCTTTTTATAAAGTGCTAGTTCATGTCTTCCTATATATTTCCTCTCTGAAGATTTCACAATCCTTCCTTAGCACTGACTTCAGACAGTAAATGGAGGACCACACAATACTTATTTTACAGTGTAAGCAGACATTCTGTTCCTGAAAGAAAACCTGCTTTTTACCTGTGGTGACCAGTCGCTAGTCACGGACCTTAAGAACGTAATTTTCTCTGTGTGTGTGTGTGTATATATATATATATATGTACACACACACGTTGCAATTATTGTGTAACATAGGCTTTCATTAGAGACCTTACATGACTCAGATTCTAAGCCCATAAGGGACCATTGTGATCATTTAGTCTGACCTTCTGTATACCACACGCTGTAGAACTTCCCCAAAATAATTCCTAGAGCAGATCTTTTAGAAAAAAACATCCATTGTGAGTGATGGAGAATCCACACAAACCTTGGTAGTTTGTTGCAATGGTTAATTACTCTCACCATTAAAAATGTACACCTTATTTCCAGTCCGAATGTATCTAGCTTCAACTTCCAGCCATTGGATTGTTATACCTTTCTTTGAAAAATTCAAAGCTGATCTTCACTGACTCTTTCTCCCACATCATGAAACCAGCTTGTAGATATAAAACATTTTGATGTGGGAGGGTTGGGGCAGGGGAATGCTAAGTACTTAACATAAGTCCCACTGAAATTCAATGGGACTTGTGCTCTTAAGTCGCTTGCTTTTAAAATCTCCCCTGTATTATAGTCCAGAATGAGATCATTGAAATCCTAGTTATAGCTATGAGAGCTCCATCACAGCAAACATCCATTCCTTAGTAAATTGTTTTCTTTGATCACAATCAATCTTGTTTCCTCCAGTCCTATAGTTCGTCTTGCACAGGAGTGGCAATGACTTACACTAGTACAAGTGGGAAGAGAATTAAGTCCTCTCTCTTCTAAAGATTGAAAAACCAAGTTGTCAGGTGTCCAACAATATTTCTCCCTAGGAAGTCCATGTTACAAGTGAACAACCAATATATTTACAAATCTGGACAAAAAATTTAGCTACACAGTTTCCATATCCAGCTAGCTACAAGCTCAAGTGTAGCCCTTTAAGTAGGACATAATCATGTCAAAAGCTTACTTATTTTTTTCTTCTATGGCTTCTTGATTTATGAAGAGTTTGAAAATGCCTGTCATTCTTTTTGCTGGAGTTGACATGCAGGTCTACATTGTGTATGAAAAGAAGCTGCAAATCCCTAATCAGTTTTCTACCAGTAATGCATTAATCTAAGCTGATTTATTTAACCTTTTAAGGCGTAGACTGGGATTTTGGACATGACCAACAAATTATTTTTAAGTCTTTGCGGACCTGGTTAAGTGAGCCTCTGGAGGTAGCATTTCCTTATTAGAATTTGTGTTTCTCTCCCCTGCACATGTCCTGTCATGGCAACAGATTCTTCAGGGCTTGAAGTACACATTTTCTGTGGATTGGTGGTCATTTGGAGTCTTGCTGTATGAGATGCTTATTGGACAATCTCCTTTCCATGGTGATGATGAGGATGAGTTGTTCGAGTCAATCCGAGTGGACACGCCTCACTACCCACGGTGGATTACCAAGGAATCGAAGGACTTATTGGAGAAGGTAGGTGTTGGCTGTAACGCAGTCAGTAAGTCCTACTGTTAAGTTTGTATTAAGGGAAGAGAAGCTGGCACTAATGTCCCAGGTTACCAAATTGCACTTTCAGTAAAGTATTGCCTCATAATTTTAAACCTTTTACAGAAGTGCAATTATTAAGCAAGCAGCGAAAGATTTTTATTAAACTGAAACCAAAGCAGATTTAGCACTAAAGGCTAGTCTATACTATGTTAGAGGGGACAGGGAAACCCTTCAGGTATGTCTGATCTGCAGTCACAGGGTATGCTCAGGTACTGGAACAGTGAAGCTGCAGGAATATGCGCTTCATCCCAGGCTACCCCATAAGTAGTTAAACAGGGACTTAGATGAGCTTGTACAGCCTATATTGAAGCCCATGCTGCCACAGCTTCATTGCTTGAGTACCGGAGCTAGCTTGATTCAAGTTAGCTCAGGTATGTCTACGTGAACTGCAATCACTCTATGAAAACAACGTAGGTCTGCGCAGCAATCACACCGTCAGTGGCTTACCTGTTCCCTTCCACAGTACATATGATTCAATTCCCGTCTTTGTCAGTGCCCGTGTACCCCCAAAACCAGCTAAAGCCCTGGGTTCCCTTTCCCACTGAGGAGATGTAAGGATTCAGAACTCAATCTTATACACATTTTCTTTCAAAGCTCTTTGAAAGGGATCCAACAAAAAGACTAGGAATTACTGGGAACATCAAGGAGCATTCTTTCTTCAAAACCATCAACTGGACAGCACTAGAGAAGAGAGAGGTAGAGCCCCCTTTCAAACCAAAAGTGGTATGTATCATTCCAACACTTATTGTACTCTACGTGGTTTTGCACTGTTCTCGCAGAGTTGGTTACCTAGATGATTCACATTGACTATAAGAGCCAGAGGTGCTGCCATTCTGAGTTTCCCAATTCTCATTCCTGAATCTAGAGACAGGTGGTGACTTAGCCATACTATCTAACAGTTTTTGTTTATGAGGATGCCACTAATAAAGATGCTTGTTGAAGAAACAACATGATGAAAAAAGCTTGAAGGTTTCCTAACAGGAGGAAAGGAATGTGAACAGTCTATCAGTTGAAGCTGAATGGGGGAAATGAACGACAGGTGGATATAAGGATTTTTCAGTGAAAGAAATCAGTGGAAAAATCTACAGCTGGTCCAACTAAGAGCAGCCTGTACTTGCATGTTATCAAGCATAGTGTGGGAATGCTCATATGATAAAAGATTATTAATAAATTCATAGTACCACTTGAGATGACACTATATATAGTTATTTTAAATTGTATATTCTACTATAATCATTACCACTGCCACTCAGACCAGAAGAGTCTGAACACTGATTGCATTTCTCAATATATGTTTAAAGATAACTTTCACTATAATTGTTCCTGACATACTATACATTTATATGTGGATTAGGAATCTTCCACAGGCATATGGAAAGCACTTAATTTAGCACCATATGCTGCTTTCCTGTAATGGAACAGTAGCCAAAACCCTATCTAATACCAGTCTAGGAAATGCAAGTGTTCCACACCTCAAAATCAGTTTTCTTTTAATATCTAGGGGGAAGAAAGGATTTCTGTCTCCATCATATGCACAATTTAACTGTTAAGGTCTTTGAGCAGAGCCAAGGATAGGCACCTGTCAATTTTATTGATTAGTAGTCACTCTCAGTTGTAGCTTTTTCTTTGTTTGGTATTTACATGGCTCTTTCCCTCTACCTACACAGCAGAAGGAGCTATCTAAGTCTAGTGCTATTTGCCTTTAATTATTACTTAGATATCTCCTCCCCTGTAGAGAGCCTCTAAGCCCTGGTGGAGTTCTAGCAATACTACTTTTAAAAAAGCATATCTTAGTCATGGAATTTTTTGGTTGACTAAGAGGTTCTATCACTGAGAATGAACAATTCAACAGATGAGTGTTCTGGTTTTCTCCACTGGGATCATGTTAGCTAATATCTGCATTATCTGCTAGCACAGTGGTAAGATCATTAGTTAAAACAGTAACGGATAGGCCAACAACTATGACATCTTTAACTAAAATGAACGTCCCACAAAGTAAATGTAGAAAGATTGACACTATGAGCTTTCAAGAACATTGTCTACAGACTTCTAAACTTTTCATGCTTCTACACAGCATTACTTAACTTCCTTCTCGGTAGTTTGGCTCGAATTTTCATCAGTAAAGTAGTGTAATTTAATACTGTTCCAATGATTAGAACTACTGGGGTGATAACTCTGAAAATATGCTAATGTAATGCTCTGTGGGGATTCAAGATCTTACATATAGTAAATGAAGCATTTTAATGTTGTGCTCACTGTTACAAGTTTTTAAAACTCTCTTTGCCAGATCTGATTAGGCTGAAGCTGTGCAGAAAAGCAAAGAAGCACTAACTATTTCCACCCTCTTTGTTTAACACAGAAATCAGCAAGTGACTACAACAACTTTGACCGAGAGTTTCTGAGTGAGAAGGCACGGTTATCTTACAGTGACAAAAACTTGATTGAATCTATGGATCAGTCTGCATTTGCTGGATTCTCTTTTATTAACCCTAAGTTTGAACAGATCCTGGCTAAATAGTCTCTGAACATTTGGAGTTAAATATTGTAAACAGAGGCTTCCAAACGCTCAATGACATGTGGTCCAACAATGTTGTCTCTATACCTTTCCTTCAAAATAATATACAGTAGCATGAAAAATTTCTTACTGCTGATTAACTGGCAGTGGTTTTTTGCATGGTCAGGTTTGAGATATTAAGAATCATGTGCATTAATTGGGAAAATGTAAATTGCGTGTTTGGTTACTTAAATGTAATTATGTATATGCTGTATATTTTGCTCTGGAAACAAGAGACATTAGAAAAGATTGTCATTTTTTAAATATGGTTGATGCCCTTTTATTCATCTTCAGTTAAATAATTTGAAGTTATATTAAACTTCTTATGATTTTAGCAACTACACTTTTTTCTCCAAAATGACTCTCATTTACTCTCAATCTATTGTAAAAGGTAAATTGAGATTATAGAAATGTTCCTGATTTAAAAAGCAAAGCTTTTCTTAAGGATACTCTACCTAACACTATAAAAAGAATGAGGAGTACTTCTGGCACATTAGACACTAACAAATTTATTTGCGCATAAACTTTCATAGGCTAAAACCCACTTCATCGGATGCATGCAGTGGAAAATACAGTAGGAAGATATATATACACCCAGAGGACATGAAAAATTGGTGTTGCCATACTAACTATGATGAGAGTAATCAGTTACTCTTGGCTATCAGCAGGAGAAAAGAAACTTTTGTGGTCATAATCAGGATGGCCCATTTCCAACAGTTGACAAGGTGGTGTGAGTAACAGTAGGGTGAAAAAAATTGTCATGGGGAAATAGGTTTTACTTTGTGTAATGACCCATCCACTCCCAGTCTGCAAATTAATTCCAATTCTGCAGTTTCTCATTGGAGCCTGTTTTTGAAGTTTGTTTTTTTTCTTGGAGTTTTGCAACTGAGGTCTGTAATCAAGTGACCGAGGAGATTGAAGTGTTCTCCGACGGGTTTTTGAATGTTATAATTCTTGACATCTGATTTGTGTCCATTTATTCTTTTGCGTACAGACTGTCCCGTTTGGCCAATGCACATGGCAGAGGGGCATCTTCTGCTGATGATAGCCCACCTTAACTGATTACTCTCGTTATAATTAGTATAGCAACACCTATTTTTTCATGTCTTCTGTGTATATCTCGTCCTACTGTATTTTCCATTGCATGCATCCGCTGAAGTGGGTTTTAGCCCACGAAAGCTTATGCTCAAAAAAAGTTGTTAGTCTCTAAGGTGACACAAGGACTCCCTATTCTTTTGCTAACACAGCTACGACTCTGAAACCTGTACCCAACACTAGTTTCTCTTAGTGTCAGATGCTTGCTGTTGGCTCATTCTGACCAAACAACTTTGCCTCATTACAAACTAATACTTTTTTGTAAGACACTATCCAATATTTTAAAAGTTTAAGAACTCATGTAACTATGGAACCTCCAGAGTGTTCTGTGCCAAACAATTTCATGCCACAGTTAGGTAACATGTGGTGGTGTCTGCAGCTGCAGATAAAACACTGGCTATTCTTTAAGTTTAGCCTCAGTCTCCCTCTAGTTTTTGAAATACAAGAATGATTAAATACTGCTGAATTTAACTAATTTATCTCCTCCAACCAATATTACATCTCCTTTCTATCCTGCATCATTACAATAGTTACCAGCTTAACTGCTACAACCTTCCACCAGCAATGTAACTCAAAAGGATGGGTTACATTAGGAAAAAAGAAATTAGTTCCAATTAATTGTCTGACATCTTTTTTCCATGTGCTATGCTTCATTGGTTACTCTAAATATTTATTCTTGGCAAACATACACATCAGATGTTCTGGCCCAAGTATTTGGCAACAACCCACTAGGAGTAAATTTTTAGAGACTGAAGTACAAGTTTCCACTGCTAAACTATAAAGTGCATTTATTAATAGATGTGAGCAATAAGATCACTGCCTCTTACAAAAGAGCCCTGGTTCAGCTATTATATGGAATTTTGGGTCCACTTACCTGGCCTTTCAGAGATGGAACATTTCTGCTGAACTGCCAGACATGGTGCTGTTCCATATAAATCACCAGCTTTCAAACAGAACATCTGTAGCTCCATGGTGTTTCAGCACAAGTGATGTAAAAGTAAATCCATGCTTCCTTTTTGTAGGTTATAACCACATGTGAACTTTCCATAGTTCAATAACATCTGTACATGATGGAGGGAAAGGATTCATCTGGGTTAAACCACTTTCATTACTACAAGACTAGTTCACACAGGTCTACTTGCAAGTAAATAGAAAGTTGACTTACTCAATGCACAACCTCTAATGATTTGGATCATAACCAGCATTAACTATAGAGCTAGACACACAGTGGGCCTGTGGCATACTATGGACCTTAAACTGGTGGATAGATCAAAAGACAATACTGAAGTGCTGCTGTTCTATAAGTGTATTGCATAACAGAGGGCCCTGAATTGCTAACCGGTACGAAAATTCCACAGCTATGTAACTGCCATTAGCCCAGCAAATAGTGTTACACAGTAACTGTTTTTATTCTTGCTTACTAGATTGTCACAGAAGACAGCATACGTGTGTGAGAGAGAGAGAACCATTAAGTGTAGGTGCTTCAGCATATTAGCCTAATGTCCATTAAGTTTAAAAAATCCTTTTCTGCACAGAAGCTATATAAATGTAAATTTCATAATAAAAACCGCTCATTAATTCATCAATCAAATGTACCTAACATTTAAATGGCTACAAGCCACTATGCTGAGATCAAAAGGGAATCATTTCCTCCTTTGGATTTCTTTATCCAAGATGCACCAAAAAAATTGAGGGGGGTCCTCTAAGAATTTAGAATTAGGAACTATTGTTACTGAACATGAGTATCCTATTGAAAACCTTCCTGAAGTACTGTGATAAACTACAGAACTATGCTAAGAAAAGACTGGTTAGTTTCAGAAGAACTTTCTACTGAGTGCAGTGCTTAAACATGGAATAGTTTTAAGAAGATGAGTATGGTTCATTTAAATACAATAAAACCTTGCTATCTCTGGCAAACCCAGTGCAGAAAGATTTAAATTTTAGAAAACAGTGAGTAAGCAGATTAACGAATGTATATTTTGTGATTAATTCTTTATTTGACACAAATAGTTTTGTTAATTATAATACTTCACAGAACAGCAAAACGTGGAGCATGTCTGTCTACACTTGGGAGCTTGGGGCGTAAATTCCAGCTCAAGGTGACATACCTGCACTAGTGCTGATCAAGCAAGCATACTTTAGAAAAAAGTGTAGCCACAGCAGTAGGAGGGGCTAGCTGCTCCAAGTACATATGTAGCAGCTCAAACACATATGTACTTGATGCTGCTAGCCCCTCCTGCTGCTACTACACTATTTTTGAGCCCACTAGCTTGGGTACGCCTCCTCAAGCTGGAATTTGTAGCTCCAGTTCAAAGCGTCGTAGCCCTGTACTACTGACACAGGAAGACTGCTTTGGCTTTTCAAAAGAGGCTCCACTGTAGCCTCAATCATAGAATACATTCTTGGTTTTGTTTTTTTAAAAGCAGTGCTACTTTATAAAGCTGGGACCTACAGCTGGAGCTTCAGTGTTCTCATAATAAATTCAGGTTTCTCTAGGGAGACCGAGATTTGCGTTTTATTTCATATAGAAGGGTTTGCCTACACACTGGGGATTTGCCCTAATATCAGTGGCTTAAGTGCAAACCCTCAGTGTAGGCAGAAAAAAAATAAATGTAAAGGGCAATTTGTGGTTTCAAGCAGAGGTAAAAGAACCATGAGGGCCAACCAATGGCTGAAAAGGGGGCAAATCACCAGAACAGAGAAGGCTTAGGTATGTTTTATCTGGCTACACTCTTGTTCTTTATATTTGAGATTGGTGTGCCTATGGATGCTTGATCCTTCTGTAATAGAATGGTAGAGATGCACCTTAAGATTAAAAGTAAGTTATTACAAATACAGTTTCAAATCAGGCTCTCGGCCTTCAAGCAGGGAAAATGTGTGTCTGCTTTAACCAAGGAAAGAAGGAATTTTAAAATGTGTCAAAAGAAAATAGAATTCTAACTGGTTACATTTACCCATGCTCCTCTTTCAAAATAGGAGATTATCCTGCTATACAAAGCTCTCTTTTCTTGCACATCACTCTAATTGGTAGAAGATGCTGAAATGACTTGCTGGGAATGCCTGCCTCAGCCAACTGGTGTCACACATGCACATCAATGTATCAGGAGGCTTAAAAGACTACTTCATGCAAGGGGAGTTAACATACCCTCCAACAAGTAACCAGACACTCATTGTGATCTTTATCTGCATCAGCATAATAAATACTTCAGATTTAATACATTATAGATATTTGATGTATTGCTACTTAAGTGACAGTCTAATTCCCCATTGATAAATGGAACTGACTAAGGTGTTAGATCACTATCATCATCAGCCAATAATTAAATAGAGATTTACAATCTTTATTACACACCTTCTTTCCTGTAACCACTGTGCGTGAGAGCCACCTTGTGGAACATAGTAGATTGCGGTTATTTTCTATCTCATTCCCAAACTGGTCTGAAGAGATGACTGGACACAAGGGCTGGTGTTCTTAGTTCCAGCTGCTGCTAAGTATCCATACAATTCACTACACAGTGGAGCCCCAAGGCCTTTTAAAAAAAAAAAAGGACCTGGAAATGAGTTACCTCTAATAAAGAGAATGCTAGTACATTTGAGGAGAAGAGGGTATAGCAATTGCTGTTGTAAATAATACACCACCAAGAGGAACTAAAGTTAGTAGCGATCAGTACTTTCCAAATGCAACAGCAGATTAACATTTTACTTACTAATTTGCAGCTACTGGTATGAAGACGATCAGATAGATGAGAATTAATCATTTAAAAAAAAAGAAATCAAAGTTGTCCTGTTTTAGTATGTCACAGATCCTAAACATTTAGAATGACAAAACATAACATTTAATTCACAAAGCCTCAATTTACAATCATAATTTCACATGAATTTTGACTTCCTCTTCTATTTTAAATCTGAACTATTGCTTTTTCTTCCCCATTGCAGAAGATGTTTGCCAACCTGAGCAGATCTCAGGTTCTGTCACACATTGTAGGTAATATAATCAGTATATCTCACCTTTTTTCAGCAGATGATAATGAAATGAACTTAACCTTTACTCTCACACTTCTCTCTATCTGAGATACATGTTGTAAAAAGTATTTCACAGCCTTCCACAATGGACAAATTCATAAAGTGTGTTGACCTGAGGAGATATTTACACAACTCTACATGTTACTGTAGCATAGCTGGTCTAAGGGGACAAGGAAAGAAACACAAATCTTATGTTTTAACATTTAATCTTTATTACTTGGCTGAAAGATCATATGAGATTCATTTTGCCTAGAAGATTAAATTGAAGACCAGTCATGTCAGAAAGATTAGGATAATCCCATCCAATCACTGCAACATAAAACCAATATACTAGACCATGCTTAGAAGTTAACCCCTCTGGATGATGACTCGCTTTTCCGAAACAGATGGGAATATGTATATAGCTTTTAGATTGTAATGAGTAATTCTTGCAATATATTTCCAGAACTCTCAATTTTTACAGGAGAGATGGGGGTGATCATTTACTTATTTTTACATTCCAGTATTTTCCTTTTACTAACTAAGATACAGTCAATGACATTACTTGTACATTAAAACAGAATTGACAGCTTCAGATTCTCTTTTTTATTTTCAAGTACTGACATACAATTTATTCACACTTGTATACGGTGATTTTTTTACTATACATCCTGCAAATGAGAAACTGCTCTGATCACAGTATATTTAAAAGCAGTCTATAAAAATATCTACTATACATAAAACATTTAGCCATATAGAATTGTACAGCACCTCTGAAAGTTCTGATATTAAAAACTCATATAGGGAAATATTTCCCTATTATAACCATGCTTCCTTTGCCAGGACGAAGCTCAAAACTACAGTAGTCCAAACTATCTTGGTAAACCTCTGCTTTTCAAAGCACATTAAGAAGATAATATTTGGGAATTTGCCTTGGATAACTATGGATAAAAGCTAGGCTTCCTCAATTTACCATCATTAAACATACATAATCTCTACTGTAGGTCATGTGGCCCAGATCCAGAGGAAACAGGGCTGTTCTTCTGAACTATGAACAAATAGGTTATCAGAAGGGAAGCCACTATATAGCATCTCTTCCCTCTCCAATATAAGAATCTTTAGGGTTTGTTTTGCTGTGCGTCAATAAATGTCTTAGCAGTTATTAACATTAGACAATTACTATTAATACAACTAAATATATACATACTTTTAAATGCATATTACTGGTTGCATGGATTACAGACAAAAAGCTTTTGATGCTAACGTTCCAAGCAAGTGTTTTTGATATCCTATGTATTTGTTTTCTGAAATGAAATCTAGCTAGATGGCTTACTTCCAGTACACTGACTATATTGCTAAGACTAGCTTAATAAAACAAATCAGAACAGCAGCACATATTAGAGTCCCCTGACCTGCATAAAAAAAAACAACAATTTACCCCTTGCCTGCAAGCTACTTTGACAGAACTCAATTCTCTACACTGAAATTCAACTAAATGTATTAACGGATGAATGCAAAAGTTGGATTATACATAATAATCAAACATCAAAAAGATACTCCAATAACTAATAGGCAGCTTTCTTCATTTCATTAACAATTAGGTGTTGCTAGCTAAATTCTATCATCCAACACCACATGTATACTACATATATATATATATTTGCTTGGAACAATGAAGGTAGTGAGTGGCCTAGACATGCATAGAAAATTCTATTACTTTTTATCATTGGACATAAATGCACTTGCAATTTCACAGGATTTTAAAAACAAAATATAGAGATGACATTTAAAAAAAATCAACTTCCAAATTCACTCAAGGGCTTTTGTACTTACACAATTCTCAGGAGGCTAAAATCCTATTTTAACATTCTCCTCTATTGACTTAATGCTCCCACATAGAAAACCTTATACTTTTAGGGTGAAATTCACTCTATTAGAGTCCATTTAGGGTTTACATTGAAGTCTTCCTGCATTCAAGGGATGTATTGGGTCTTTTGAGGGCCCACTGAATGGGAGTATATTTTACCCTGAATGTGGAAGTTGTGTTCTCTCTTGGAAAGGCTGCTTAACATGGACAGTAAAGATGTTCTGAAGGATATCTGTCATCTTACCCTTTATAATCTCTTTCTAGGATAATTAGACTATTAGCAAGTCAGCTATCTGTACTTAAAACCATCCTTCCATAACAATCAACTGTATAACAGTGCACCCCCACCATGGTACAAAATGCCATTTTGCGCAGAGTAAAGGAACTTACTGTGATAGCAAAGCCTCTCTCACTGTCAATATAACATAATATATAATATCAAATATTTTTTCTTGGCAAAAGGGAAAGCATCCCCATTTCAAAAGACACATACACGCTGCTTTGCAACTCCTGAACTATGCTCAAACATAGACAGGGGATGGGAAAAAAAAAAAGAGTATTTGAGAAACTTTTTCAGAGCAAGACTCCAATATGAAGTGCTTTTGTATCAAATGGAGCCTATAGAGCATTAAATGCAGAATTTCACATGTATTCAAAAAAATATATACATTCACACTAAAGAAGAAGTTATCTAATTCTAGGAAGTCATTCACAGTAAAAATAAGAGGTACTCTTAGAAAAGCCATTATTGAAAAAAGTAAAAGTTCAGTTAAAACTTGACAGTAAGCTGACGAGCAATTAACAATCTTGCATGAGCCACAGATGAAGCATAAAAACAGTTGAAAAACTGCATATTCACAGAAGAAAAATTTATAGCAACTTCACTGGGTTTCCCATAAATATTTCCTGTCTTGCACATTTCAATTTTCAGCATTGAGTGTCCTCCAGAGTTGTGGGTTTTTCCGCAAGTCATTGAATCACATTCTAAAAGCCTTACAGTCAAAGGGAGTATGTGCATGTGACACAGCTTGACCTCCTTGGATGTCTTCTCCAGTCTCATGTACCTGAGCTATTTCCTTAGTGTTTCTGTAGCAGGCAGGGCATATTGTCATAGTCCACAGGAGTTATAGATGATTAGGTACTGTCCTCAAGGCTTCCTCTCTCGAGCGATCCACACCTACATTCTGCAAGCCAAAGACAGAAAGGGGATTTAAGCAAAGTTTCTTCCTGCTTTGCTGTAGGTTTTTACTCAGTCGGTGGCACATCACAAAGGGCAGACGACAGACAGAATTTGCTTTTCTTACACAGCACCTTGGACACTCATTTTCTCAGAAGACTTAATAAAATGAGACATAAGGCCCAGCCTACACCTACACCAGCTAGTATACAGAGTTCAAAAACCATGAATAAAACTTCATGTCAGCTATTAAATTCTCTACAAAGCCAACTCTCTTAATGCCAGATCACAGGCCTTCTTTGCTGCCAGTAAAAAAGCATCAGTTAAGACATCCATTATGCCAGCTGTTAAAACACTCTCATACTGTCCACTGAGCATGTGTCTTCTTAAGTTTATCTTTAAAGATGTGGTTCCTTGTCCACACTGTGCGCTATGTCAGTTTAGCTGGAACTGCACTCCTTGGACGAGCATTACCTCAGATACAGTCTTGCAAAGACTCCATAGGAAAATGAGGTAGCACTATGCACTTAGCAATAATTGTCACACACCTCTGGGTATTAGGCCCTGCTTGACTAAGATGGGGAAGATGGGTCAGGTCCCCGAGTTATTCACTTACTCGTCCCCAAAATAGTATCTGTTCAGATTTCTAGTTTTATTAGCTACTAGCAGATTTTATATTAACTGAAATTGAGTGAATTCATTTTTACTGGTTTCTGCAGTCTTAGAAAAATGTTTTTCCATTGACTCTCTTCCCTGGTCTCATAAAACCAAAAACACTTACATTCAAGGTTATTTGCTGGATAAGCAAAATGTAAATAAAACTGAAGGGTCTATTCTCCCCTCCCCACAAGCATACAATTACTGTTAGGGCATATAGATATTATATCATTCATATTATGGAGATAGGTGCCAGTGGTTGGCATGTAGATGTCATTTTAAAACCACTTTTTCTACCATCTGACTGCAATACTGTTCCCAAAGCTGTTTGGATAGCATATGAAGTTTCTATACCACTAGTTTCACTCTGTAACCATATAGATTTTAACTGAAGTAACAAGTCTACAGAACTTATGGAAGAAGATGGTTGCAGAAGTTTTGCACACTTAAAGGTTCTCTAATGCAGAGCCCTTTCTTTCAACCATTAACAAGTGGAAACCCCAGCTGCAAAGACCAGTGATGTCACAGGAAAGACTCCCGATGGCTTTGCATAAGGCCCATTATCAACGGATGGGAGATATAGCACCTACTGCTGATTTTGCCACAGACCATCTCCCTGTTCTGTGTTTTAACCACAAAATCACTCTCCTATTATAAGCACTATAAACTATCTTTACTGAAAATTCTGTCTGAATTTGCTTTTATTACTGCACCTCAGATTTTCATGAATTGCACAAATTTCACTAGAAACCTCCCCCTCAATCTTTCTATGTAGTCTCAAAAGATATTTGAACTTCTTTTCTGATTTTGTTTTGGTCTAAAGGGCAATGAGGGGGTGAAGCCATTGCAGTACAACTATTAAATAATAAGAGCTGTCACTTTTAGTAAGTTTATCAAGCTCCTCCTTTACAGCACACATCCAGGCAATGACTTGATTTAATAAAAAAATAACGTGAGTTGGAAAATTGATTTTGGGATGATAAGTTGCTTTATTATACTTAATGGGTTACTATCAAGTTACTGAAAAACAATTCATTTTCAAAAATAAGTTTAAACATGTTTCAGGGTTCTACACCCGCCAATATGACCAACAGCCACAACTGCTAGTCAATTTTTGTGGTTTTATACTCATATTTGCCTTTAAAAAATATTCTTGTTGATCTGTAAAAACCTACATTAATAAGAAGACATAAAATGACTTATACATAGCGGAAATGACTGAACTGACTACACAAAGTGCAGCCAAAAGTGCACACAGAAAAGTAATTGAAAAACAGAAATCCGTTTTTTCTTCTACCCTATCAGTGACAGAAATCTAGCTCTTACTTGTGAAAATGGTATGTAGAAAAAAGCCTGTGATTTTTCTTAAGTTGAGGGCACCCCCACTACTACTTTTTTAAAACCTCTCTATTTCAATTCATTCCCTTTATTTCAAATCAGCATTGGATTGACACACAGATTATTTTCTCACACACTCTGAAATAGCTAAGGTTTCTGACAAGACTAACGCTGGAGCACTGGTGAGCTGTCGCAGGCTTTTTGACCTCCAGGCAGTTAATCTGTTCCTCTGCCCAGCAGAGAATCAAGAGCAGAACCACCTTTCATTTCAGTAAAATTGGGTAACGGTCCTATTCCTGGATGACATTTCAGTACGTAATACCATCTTAAAACTGAGGAAGACAATGTGTGAGGAAGTGATAAGTGAGGATTGTTAGCTCACTGACTCTTCTTGCTGAAACAGTAAACAAGCAGAATCTGAAGAGTTTACAGTTTAATCAGAGATGTGCCAGTAGGCTCCAGGGACTGGTTCCAATAAATGTTATTAAAACTAGGTTAAGACCCCAGACTAGGGCAATGTATCTTACAGGAGATCTGAGTCTTGTGAGAAAATTATGGAAACATCACTCTGTGAAAGTTAAGTTACCGGCAAGCCTGAAACCAAACCTTGAAACCTACACTGCGATCAACTAAGCCTATATGGAATCCCTCCAGAGGAAATTCAAGAGGTCATTCTGATGACACTGAAAGCTGAGTTTTCTCTGGGCAGGCAGCAAATTCAGAATGTCTTTCAAACTCTTAATGGGATTGGGGGTTCCAGGAGTTGAAGTGAGCCTTTATTATCTTTTCAGATACTCCTTTTTCTTGAGGCAATATTTTCTTGTGCAACAACCCAGCAGAGGCCAAATTCTAGAGAGAAGAGTAACTGTTCTGTTTTTGGGAGAGACAACAAGGGATTTGGAGTCACCACCTGTCTATGGATATTTGGCCTTTAGCAAGCCAATCTTTGGCCACAACGGAGCAATGATGAGGGTATTTGTTCAATCTGCCCATATTTTTCAGAATAACTTGTGCAACACTTGGATCAAAATGACATCCACCAGGCTCTTGGGACTAAGTTATTGAAGGGTTGTCTATGTGGGCTGCCTGAGAGCCCCAGTATTGGCTGCACTATATGGAAGGCTGGGCATTTGCTGTTGACTCAAAGAAATGGAAGGAAAGAAGGCAAATTCCAGGAAATCCCAGGGAAAATAAGAGGAGACCAAGAAGTTGTTGGAGTAGACTATATGCCGTAATAGATGGAGGCCTAAGAGAAAAAAGAGGGAGACCTCTCTATCAGAAAGAGTGCAATGAGGGAGAAAGGATTTGAGAAGGGAGAGAAAGGATGGCGTAGCTACATTGTCTGGCAATGAGAAGTTCTAGCCATAGTCCTAAGTATTCTAAGGATTCATCTTGGGGTACGTCTACACTACGGGATTATTCCGATTTTACATAAACCAGTTATATAAAACAGATTGTATAAAGTCGAGTGCACGCAGCCACACTAAGCACATTAATTCGGCGGTGTGCGTCCATGGTCCAAGGCTAGCGTCGATTTCTGGAGCGTTGCACTGTGGGTAGCTATTCTATAGCTATCCCATAGTTCCCGCAGTCTCCCCTACCCTTAGAATTCTGGGTTGAGAGCCCAGTGGCTGATGGGGCAAAAATCATTGTCGCGGGTGGTTCTGGGTAAATGTTGTCCGTCATTCCTTCCTCCGGGAAAGCAACGGCAGACAATCATTTCGCACCCTTTTTCCCTGGATTGCCCTGGCAGACGCCATAGCACGGCAGCCATGGAGCCCGTTCAGGTTTTCTTTTTTTTTTTTTTTTTTTTTTTTTTACAGTCACCGTATGTGTACTGGATGCCGCGGACAGAGGCGATACTCCAGTGCTACACAGCAGCATTCATTTGCTTTTGCATGATAGCAGAGATGGTTACCAGTCGTTCTGTACCATCTACCGAGCCAATCCCTCCTTCATGGTTTCTAAAAATAGAGTCAGTCCTGCCTAGAATATGGGGCAAATGTACTGGAGAAGCAGTATATCAGAGAGTACAGCTGCTCCGTGTCAGATCCCGCAGAAATGATGGGCTACATGCCATTCACGGGGGGTGCGCCTGCAACAACCCCACCCGTTGCTTCCCTTCTCCCCCAACCTTCCTGGGCTACCGTGGCAGTGTCCCCCCCATTTGTGTCATGAAGTAATAAAGAATGCAGGAATAAGAAACACTGAGTTTTTAGCGACATAAAATGAGGGGGAGGCAGCCTCCCGGTGCTCTGATAGTCCAGGCAGGACATTAAGCGGTGTGGGGGGAGAGGAGCCCAGCATCCCACTGCTATGATAGTCCAGGCAGTACAGAATCTTTTCTTTTCACATGAAATGGAGGGGGCTGATTGAAGCTCAGCCCCCAGTTGCTATGAGAAGATGGTTACCAGCCATTCTGTACCATCTACTGGGAATGACCAGGAATCATTCCTATTTTTACCCAGGCGCCCCTGGCCAGCCTCACCTGAAGCCAGCCAGGAGCACTCACGGGCTGATGGTGACGATGGATATCAGTCATATTGTACTGTCTGCCACCAGGGAGGGGAGAGGAGCGGATACTTCTCTTCACTGCTGCAGCATCGCGTCTACCAGCAGCATTCAGTAGACATAGGGTGAAATTGAAAGAAGTCAAGAAATGATTTCTTTCCCTTTTCTTTCACGTGGGGGGGGGGGAGTAAATTGACGAGCTATTCCCTGAACCACGCCGGACAATGTGTTTGAACCTACGGGCACTGGGAGCTCAGCCAAGAATGCAAATACTTTTTGGAGACTGCTGGGGACTGTGGGATAGCTGGAGTCCTCAGGATCCCCTCCCTCCCTCCATGAGCGTCCATTTGAGTCTCTGGCTTCCCATTACACTTGTCACGCAGCACTGTGTAGCCTGTAGATTTTTTTTTTCAAACGCTTTGGCATTTCGTCTTCTGTAACGGAGCTTT
Organism: Gopherus evgoodei; assembly: GCF_007399415.2. NCBI lineage: Eukaryota > Metazoa > Chordata > Testudines > Testudinidae > Gopherus > Gopherus evgoodei. Next base: position 88,408,427 of record NC_044328.1, read on the forward strand.
GATAGAACAGATTTGTCTCCCCATACAGCAATCAGATTCAGTATCTCCCGTACGGTCCATGCTGGAGCTCTTTTTGGATTTGGGACTGCATTGCCACCCGTGCTGATCAGAGCTCCATGCTGGGCAAACAGGAAATGAAAATCAAAATTTCGCGGGGCTTTTCCTGTTTACCTGGCCATTGCATCCGAGGTGAGATTGCTGTCCGGAGCAGTCACAGTGGAGCACTGTGGGATACCGCCCGGAGGCCAATACCGTCGATTTGCGGCCACACAAACCCTAATCCGATATGATAATACCGATTTTAGCGCTACTCCTCTCGTCGGGGAGGAGTACAGAAACCGATTTAAAGAGCCCTTTATATCGATATAAAGGGCCTCGTAGTGTGGACAGGTACAGCGTTAAATCGGTTTAACGCTGCTAAAATCGGTTTGAACGCGTAGTGTAGACCAGGCCTCAGATACCTATGGCAACCATGTCTGTGAGAGTAGATGGAACCAGGATGGGAGAGCACTTAATAGTGTTTTTTTTTACTGGCAGGAACTGTGCAGCTCTTGAGACTGCCAACATGGGCTTATGCCTGTCTCCAGGATACCCTTGGCTTGCAAGAAAAACAATTCTGGAAGGAATGAAGTAGGGAGGACAGTATGTTTCAGAAAGAAGCCAGACAAGGAGTTGTTAAATACACTGAATGCAGACACGGCTAGTTTACCACACACAAAAAATAAAAATAAAAACGACCACCAGAACTCAGTTTCTGAAAAGCATACACATCCAAAACCCAAAAGATAAAAAAATACATAAAAATAAATGAATAGATATTTTAAATCAGTGTATTGTAGCAGCTTAGGCACTATAACTAGTTGATTTCCCTTAAAGTTCTGTACAATCAGCCCAGGGTTAAAAATCCATTCTGTCCTCTGGTAAGGTTTTCTCTAGTGCTACAATAACTGTAAGCAGTTATTGAACCACTTACTGCACTGCCACATCCAGGCAATTATACAAACTGAAAAAGGCCTCTTAGAACTGCCTACTGACTCTTACCTACATCTGCAGGATATAAGTATTACAGACATCAGACACAGCTTTAAGTTAACTTTGAATATATACTTACAATTGCATAGGATTCTCCTTAGTAATGGGCCACACACACACTCCTCCTTAATTTACTCACTATCTTGTTACTTTTCCACATCTCTGGTTTACATAACTAACTTCCCTGCAAACCTCTCAAGGATACCCATGGCAGCAACGGGAACAGAACCCAGGTCACTTGACTCCCAGTCTAATGTCCTATCCACTACTACATGCTATCACTTGAAACTTCAAATTCTATACTTGGAGGATAGATTATTTACAGGAGCCAGCTAGCTATCAATTAATCCCTATCACTATAGTATTTAGGAGCGCATAATGCGGTACATGACTTCAACAGTAATTATCAAAAAAATGCAAATAGTTAATTTCACCAAAATGTTTGTAAAAAATGTACAAGCTGGAGAAACAGACCTATTAACTGAACAAACAAACAGTTTACACAACAAGGGATTTGTGCTATTCTTTTAGATGAAGAGCAATTGCTTAGAAAGCAGCCTATTTTCCAAGATTCGATGCAATGAAAATAAAGCTGCCCCTGTTACTCGGACACTCCGAATTTATGTTAATTTGGTCTCTATCCTCCAAAAAACAGCAAGGTCGTGCTGCTACTCAACTTTCAAATGAGCTACAATTTCTTTTTGTACAATGTGTAAAGGATTTTAGACACTGGCATGTTGCACTCTCTTGGTGAATAACTGCTTGACAATCAGTAGTAAACATGACATCTTTCACACAAACATTCTGTTAATGCTTCGGGAGGTGTGCGCACCCATTTTGGTCAGGACAACCTCCAACCAATCTTTTAAGTATAAGCTAAAATCTAGCTACAGACTAATCTGAAATGGCCATTGCCCTTTGTATTGTACCCAAGGTAAGCTCTGATAAGATGTATGCATTATTGAAGACTCAAAGGTGAAGACTCGAAGACTACATGACGACTCAAAGGTCATCCACATATGCGCTAGGAGCAGCGTACTACTAGCAGTAAGTGTGGCTGCTGCTTGCCAGACCATGAATAGGGAACTTTAAGATTCTGTGTTTCTATCTTAATTCCTAAACAAAAGAAACCAAATGAATATTGTTACTATGTGCACAGAGAACTTTGCTATCCGCCCAATGCAGAAATATATTTTAAGAAAAACCACACACATTAAAATACTCATATACTTCTTCTCATTATGTTTGAAGTCTGGAATAAAATAAGCTTCAACTTGCTAGCCTCGTCTCCAAATATACATCATTACAGAGTTTGGTAATCTAGCAGATCTACCACACTAGCACTACGGATCAGTAGAACTAAATGTTTTGCTAACTATGGAAATGTTATTTTCTGCTACATTTAACAGTCCAATCACTCCCAAGGCCAGGGAAACAAGTAGTACTTGTGCCCAGCTTGTGCTTATCACACACAGTATATTATGCATCGTAGCTTTCATACTTCAACTAAAGTCCAACGGTTACTGGACCTAAAAAACAATTTAAAACTTAGAACTGCAAAAATCACAGATTATGGAAATCTTAAAAAAAAACAAAACAAAAAAAAAAGCAAACAGCAGCCAATTAAGGTTCGACTGAATTAGTATAATACAGTTTCACTATGCCTAGACAATTTTACATGTTATGTGCTGTACAATGATTTAAATATTATTTTTGTAATTGATTTCAAAGTGATTGGAATGATTTTTTTAAAGATGTATTTTAAAGTAATAGGATGAAAACAGCACCACATGTTTGATAGCTGATCTGGACACGGGTTCACTGGTGAGCAGGGACTGTTACAAGGGCTTCCTCAGGAGGTCTGGAAATGTCTACATTCTGTATAATAATAAAAATACAGAGGAGAATATTTATCATGCAGCAATAAGCAGCAGTAAAATATCAATCAGCTTCCTTCACAAGTACACAGCTGTACTTCAACAAAAGATTTTTCACTCAGAAAATTCAGTGAAGTAACAGCTTTTTAATGCATTAGAACATACAGCAGCACAACTTATATAAAATAACTATCAATCCTACATAAATCTTATTGCTAACACTTCAGTTATTCACATGTAGAGGATTCCTATTATAGGCCCCAATCAGGAAAACTCTTAAGCATGTGCTTAAATCTATTCCTACCCAGGAAAATCATTAAGCACATACTCCGCTCCCATTGAAATCAAGTATGTAAACTGGTTTCTCTGAATAGCAATGCTTTCCTGACTAGAGCCGTACACTGCATTACCATAACATGATCTTCACTTTACTTGTAATATAGCTAGTTTAGAATACAAAAACTATACCTGATGTGGTGAGTTATGACAAAATCCCTCCCCCAAGAGTAAAACAGTACCTATGGGTAGATCTCTGATTAGAAGTTGCATAGTATTGCCCATGTTCAATGCAGCATGTGTTCAAAGGGCAGATAGTTTAGCTAGTAAGCCTGATGTTGGCTGCACCCATGCAACTCAAGTTGGGGGCCTACAACAGTATCACCAAATTCAAATAAAGTGTACCTGCTAACCTAGTACCCTACCTACGACTTTAAATAAAAACCAGATGATGTGCATTCAGGTTCAATCTGAAAGATCAATTCATGCTTCAAACCAAAGCCATTTTAATTCCAAAAATATATTTTCCACTTAAAAAAAAAAAAGGGCTTTGGGCATTTGGGTTACATGTTTCTCTCTCTGTACACTTCCCTGACTCTGTGTTAGGGTGAGCAAATTTCTCTTTTCTTTTTACGATAAAAACTGAATTAACTAAAATAAATCTAAAATGAGTTTTTGCAATGAATCTCTAATTTATGGACTAAGATATGTAGCAAAGGAAACAGATTTTACTGCCATACAAAGGCATTAAGCTTGCTTTCTGAAATAAAATCCAAAACATCAGAGAGAGAACTCAAATGATTGTTGAAGTAGTTCCATAAGATTTATTATGGGAAAAAAACAAAGATCACTCCTCCTTTATCCTATCCAGACTGAGACTGAAGTCATTACAAATCTGATGCTACTGTACATGAACAGTCGGATCTGGAGTCCAATTTCAGATAGATCATCTTTATTATCAAAAACATAGGAAAGTCAGTTATTCTACTCCTTTATATGTATTTTTGCAATGTAAAAATGACCAGTCTTGAATTTTTCTTAGAGTACATAAAGTATTTTAAAACTTTTTTTCAATATCTGCTATGCACTGTAGCATGCCTTATATATTGATATGGAATTTATATCTAAGAAGCGCACACAGTACAATTATTAGGAAAGCATCTTGTTTGTAATGGTAATTTTTTAAATTAAATACTGTAGCTGTTCAGCTTTAATAAAGAGTATTTTAAAATTAGATTTTACAGTAGCAGTTACCATTTACATAGATAGCATAAAGGAAATATTTTATACTCTAATGCCACACTCTTAATCCTGACCTAATGAACTTAGCCTTTCATCCTGCCTAGTTAGTTTAAATGTATACTATGAACTTTACTCAGTGTGGGTCTTTCAGAAGACATCTCAAGTACAGGTCCTGTCTGTGACTCTCTACGGATAATAAAATCCCCATGGGTCTTCCCTGAAAAAACTCAGGTTTACTCTGCTATCCTTTGTCAAACTTTTCCACTAGTTTCACTACCATACAGTTGTTGCCTGACTTCTACCCTTCTCCCCAAACATGATTACATTTTAGCAACACCAGATGTGTAGTTTGTGAAGCATTTCAGGTCAAAAGGTGCTAATTAACAGCATTAGGTCCTCAGGTACCCATAATTATAACATTTAGAGCTAATGCAGTGACTCAACAGGTTCTCTTCCCAAATGAAGATTTTTAATAAGCTATCATAATGAATATTCCCAATAGCAATTTCCTGGAAATACGCTGCATGCTGTAAGACACTGTGGCAGACTAAGGTTAATCAGCAGTTCTTCATCTGAACTGCAGGAGACAGTCATTTGGATCATCACTGAAAAAGTCATGGCTTGAAAATAAGGATATTCACAAAGGGGAACATAAGGATGTCATTTCGGTGTTAAAGAACATGTTCAATTCGTGAGAATTGTTTAATATTCCATCTGATGGGTGAGATGAAGTGTTTACCAGAAAGCATCCCATTATTTACGCTCTGTTCCTCTTAAGTGGCTTTCAGCATAATATGCAAGTTGCATCAAGAAGGACAGATTAAAAAATCTGGCAAAATGTAACCATTGACAGGAAAGTAGTAATGAAAGCAGTGAAGCCTAAACATGGTAAAAAACATCCATAATGAAAGCACTTGACTAGAATCGCTACTGAAACCAATGTTTTGTCAACTCAGTGCAACTAAGATAAAACTTCTTACAAAGCCCGGTAGCAAACAGCATGCAATAAACTGATTAGTCACAAAAATGCCATATATACTCAAATTATATATATATATCATATTACACACACATCATTTCCATGCACACAAACAAAAATCTCGTATCTTCACACATGTATGGCCCTAATCAATACCACAAATCCCAACTTCTCACTATAATATAAATTGACTATACTGCACTAATGCATTTGCCTCAACTCTACCCATATTATTCTTTGCAATGGTAGCCAAATTACTTCAAGGGAGACAAGGTGTAGACAGAAAAGCTAGTAACACAAGCACCATGCTTATCAATTTTGGGTAAGCTTTTATAATTCATCAATGGCAGAGTAATATGGTCAATCCAAACTCGTGTTACTATAGAACGCTATGGCACACACAGCATCTTTTACTCTGATTCTACAAGAATGCAAGCCTGACTTCCTAGCTCTGCTTACACATTACACACATACAAGCCACTGGGGGGTATACGAGTTGACCTTGACTAGCTACATCCACTGAGATATCTCAAGTTAGGTATCTCAGTGTAAACACACCCCTGTCTTCTGCAGTGAAATGATGAAACCTCAGTTGGCCGGGCTTGCTTTGAGGTGGTCAACATGACAGATATAAAAACACCCATTCCTTCTCTGTGCTAGTGTTCCCACCGTTGGCTAGCATTGCTAAAAATTCTCAGTACAGAAAGCCCTGTCATTGCAGTCAGCCTACTGCAAGACAGACCTCTTTAATCCCTACTATCAACAGTTCTTGCACATTTTGGAAATGCATGGGGAACTATGCCAATTCCAAAATGGAAAAGAGCTCAATCAAAATTTTTCTCTAATGTTTAAAAAATACATTATCATGCACTTGTAAAGTGAAATGGATGCATGATAAGCTGGTTCATAACAGACTGAATAGCTTATTCATTGCTTTGATCATTACTAAGGCTTTGGCCTTTGTATTTTCTAACAAAAATATAGAAGGCATTGACTTAGAAACACTATGTACACACAGTTGACATTTCTGAATGCAAGAGCCAGAGTTTACCTTTACATCTGAAATGTAAAATTTCTTTTCACAAACTTATCTAGCAAACAATACCCAGATGAGTAACATACTGGTTACACGAAGTTGATGTGTAAAGTTAAATATGCTCAGCAATTGTAACAAATTAATTCTAAATCTGGGCAACAGACTTTTTTTTATGATAATCATCTCAGAAAATGCAATGCATTAAGGTATTTGTATTGAACACTTGTCCTACCTCTGGTTTATCTCTGTGTGTGTTTACAGCTTCAATGTTCAGGAATATAGATTCCACCTTACAACCTGTTGACAGAAATTAACCAGATAAGCAATTAATGTTTCTAAAACTGTGTTGCTTTTTAAAAAAAGTTACAGCAAATATGTGATCTAACTTTAAAAGATTATTCCCTGTCCTTTCCTCCACCTCTTGGCTTTCACTTGGAATTCCTTTGCTAAGTTGTAATTGTCCTTGGCCTCACAATGAACCAACCCCAGTGGGTTTAGTATTTATCCCAGTTTGGTGATTAATCCAGTTCTCACTATCTTCAACCTCATATTCTTCTTATTACTTTTAACAAAACAGGGAAACTAAATAATTCACTTTGTTCAAAAAACAATCAAAAATGATGATAGGCATACACACAATCATAAAATTTCACATCCACTTCTGTTTTCTAGGATATTTTTAACCTTAGCATCACATTGTACTGACCTCAAACTCTTAACAACGGTGAATGTGACCAAATGCATGTATATTTCAGATTTTTAAAAGCCCACATTACTAAGGCTGGCACAGGCAAGCCTATTAAATTATTATTAAATTTACCTAACATTTTAACATTTATATAAATGGAAATCTGAAGCTAACCTCTGGGGAGAAGCCAATTTTTTTTCCATTGGATGAGCCAACAAGCTCAGAGAAAGTAGGAAAGCCATTATTTGTCTCTCATGCTAGCTTGGTTTTAATAGATGCCTCCGGAAAAAACTGATCCATTTACAGACTAGTGACTATCCAGTGCATTTAAAAAAAACAACACACACACACACACACACACAAACCAAAAAACAAGATTGTTTGCAGAGAGCAAAGCTGATACGTCCCAGATGGAGAGAATTTACCCACCTGTCCTCATCATGTTGAAGACACAGAAGAAACTCACTAAATCATCTGCCACTAATCTGCACTCTCCATAATTTGGTGGTCTAGACTCACTCCTCAGCAATGTTTAATAACCAAGGGCTGTAGTTCAGGTCTCATATTACTAAGACATTATTTTTATGAAATACACTACAAAATATCTATTAGCATATGCTCTGAAACCTCACACAACATTAAAGCAAAGTACCATTTGTGATGCATTATTATATGTGCTCTAATTAGTCTGTTCACTTACTAATTACAGTGAAACAGAGAAGTTAGAATAAGAACAGGAGTACTTGAGGCACCTTAAAGACTAACACATTTATTTAAGCAAAAGCTTTTGTGGGCTACAGCCGACTTCATCGGATGCATACACTGGAACATCCTGTTCTTTTTGCAGATACAGACTAACGCGGCTGTCAGAAGTTATAATGCAGTCTTTCCCCAAATGCAAGTCAAGCAGAAATCCACCCTACTTCCAAAAATTAAAGCTACATCAACAGTCAGAATGGTACAAATTTGTACTGTTCCTCAGAGGGGGATCTTTTTTGACTAATATTGAGAAACTCATTTGCAACTAGCAATGAGAGAACACACTGGGCCTCATGGCCATATCCTGCAGAAAAGTCCATTAAAAGGGTTTGGGGTGAAACTCTGTTCCTCAAGGGAGAACCCTATTAGTTTTTCCACTGGCATTCTCGTCCCCACACACAAACAGCAAAGGGTTCAAACCCTGATATTTTACTCCTGTGGAAATTTTGCACCACTGTGCACATGCTGAATACATGTTTCCCACACAAAAATTTTCTCTGCAGAAAATAAATTCTGCTGGAGAGGTGCTGCAATTACATCTTTTGCCCACCAGGGGCTGCTCTGGCACCCAAACAGAGGGCAACTGATTCTGGATGGGAGCAGCCCTCTGCCAATAGGGAGGAGATGAGGCTGTGTTCCACACAGCGCCCTACCCATGGGGCCAGATGAGGAGGCATAGAACATGGAGGGGGATGGACAGAGTGGGGCTTCTGACAGACTGAGGTTCAAAAGGGCTAGTGGGGGGACAGACTGGGGCAGGGGCTGAATGTGAGTGAGGATGCAGGGGTACATGGGGATGGGAGAGAAGCGGTGGCTGAGTGAGGGTGCAGGGACACATGGGGATGGGGTAGATGTGCCTGATTGAATGGGAGAAGCTAGGAGTCAGCCAGGGTCTGCAAAGATGAGGCTTCACAACTCCCTAACAAACCCTCCCCTCAAAAACCAAACCGTTCCATACTTCTCCCACCCATACCCAACAGCCCTCCAGGTTCACTCCCAGGCTTCTTTGCAGCAATTACTTCCCGCTTCCTTAGCTCCTCCATTACTCCTGACTCCCCCAAGCCTTTGCATTATTTCTGAGAGATGCAGGAAATACATTTCTGTATTGTAGTTTAAATTGATTATTACTTAAAGTTCTGTACTAATATAACCAGTAAGGAATCTATTTGTCAAAAACATTTTCTGAATTTTTGTTGTCTGTATTGTTACAGATATACTTGTTGACAGGTATTTTTAAATAAATCAGCAAAATAATTGAAACTGACATGATTATATTGTGTTATTTTGACAAATAAAACATGCAGAATTTTAAAATATTATGCACAGAACTTATTATTTTTTGCCACAAGATCCCCCAGGAATAATATGTGCAGCTGCAGGGGAACTGTTCGATTCTAAAACTATTTCCACAGAGGTTTCTGAGCCTTCTATTTCCCTGTCATTAACTCAGAGATTCTCTCAGAGCCCCACACTCCCTGCCTTGTCTCCTTAAGGAGGGGTTCTAAAAACACAGAATTTTGTATAGAAGTTAATATAGCATCAGATGGTTAACTTTTAAGCAGATGCTTCAGAGTGGGTTGTAAGGGAGTGTTAAGATAATAAGCATAGCCCATCTGTCCATCCCCACTAGTCACTAGGGATGAACACACTGCCAAGTAGGATTCTTGGGGAACGATCTGACACATAGCAAGTATTTATGGGAACTAACATAGTACAATTACACACATAAGAAAGGGACTAAGATATGTTAAGTTCAAAGCACTAGGTAATGACAACTTACTAGGGGACAAAGGTTTCCCAAACACATGAAACACACATGGTTATAAAATATCTCATGCTTTTTCACATCTTGTCTCATGGAATCCAAGTGACATATCAATATTAGTTTCCCAGAAATATTAACAAATTGAAATATTTATAATTTTAACTTTTGAAGACAAATTTTATGGTTTCAGATGGTGAAATTACTAAAAAATTGATAGGTGCAGCATAAACTATCACACAAATACAAAAATCCATTCTCATAAGCACAGCCTTCCTACTATTTTAGTCAACCGGAGCTAGAGGGGGTCTCATTGGTAATTCTGTTTTCCTATCTGGTATCTTAAAATACTGTTAATAACATCCAGGTCCAATATCCAAATCCAGATTACAAAGTACCCAAAATCACATAACAGTTCAGTACAATTTCTATATGAAACACTAGAATAGTTTGGGGCCTGGTCTACACTACGCGTTTAAACCGATTTTAGCAGCATTAAACCGATTTAACGCTGTACACTACGAGGCCCTTTATATCGAAATAAAGGGCTCTTTAAATCGGTTTCTGTACTCCTCCCCGACGAGAGGAGTTGCGCTAAAATCGGTATTACTATATCGGATTAGGGTTAGTGTGGCCGCAAATCGACGCTATTGGCCTCTGGACGGTATACCACAGTGCTCCACTGTGACCACTCTGGACAGCAATCTCAGCTCGGATGCAATGGCCAGGTAAACAGGAAAAGCCCTGCGAAATTTTGATTTTCATTTCCTGTTTGCCCAGCGTGGAGCTCTGATCAGCACGGGTGGCAATGCAGTCCCAAATCCAAAAAGAGCTCCAGCATGGACCGTACGGGAGATACTGAATCTGATTGCTGTATGGGAAGACAAATCTGTTCTATCAAAGCTCCGTTACAGAAGACGAAATGCCAAAGCGTTTGAAAAAAAATCTACAGGCTACACAGTGCTGCGTGACAAGCGTAACGGGAAGCCAGAGACTCAAATGGACGCTCATGGAGGGAGGGAGGGGGTACTGAGGACTCCAGCTATCCCACAGTCCCCAGCAGTCTCCAAAAAGTATTTGCATTCTTGGCTGAGCTCCCAATGCCCGTAGGTTCAAACACATTGTCCAGCGTGGTTCAGGGAACAGCTCGTCGATTTACTCCCCCCACACACATGAGAGAAAAGGGAAAGAAATCATTTCTTGACTTCTTTCAATGTCACCCTATATCTACTGAATGCTGCTGGTAGACGCGATGCTGCAGCAGTGAAGAGAAGTATCCGCTCCTCTCCCCTCCCTGGTGGCAGACGGTACAATATGACTGATGTCCATCGTCACCATCAGCCCGTGAGTGCTCCTGGCTGGCTTCAGGTGAGGCTGGCCGGGGGCGCCTGGGTAAAAATAGGAATGACTCCTGGTCATTCCCAGTAGATGGTACAGAACGGCTGGTAACCGTCTTCATCATAGCAACTGGGGGCTGAGCTTCAATCAGACTCCTCCCTTTCCTGTGAAAAGAAAAGATTCTGTACTGCCTGGACTATCATAGCAGTGGGATGCTGGGCTCCTCTCCCCCCACACTGCTTAATGTCCTGCCTAGACTATCAGAGCACCGGGAGGCTGCCTCCCCCTCATTTTATGTCGCTAAAAACTCAGTGTTTCTTATTCCTGCATTCTTTATTACTTCATGACACAAATGGGGGGACACTGCCACGGTAGCCCAGGAAGGTTGGGGGAGAAGAGAAGCAATGGGTGGGGTTGTTGCAGGGGCACCCCCCGTGAATGGCATGTAGCTCATCATTTCTGCGGGATCTGACACGGAGCAGCTGTACTCTCTGATATACTGCTTCTCTAGTACATTTGCCCCATATTCCAGGCAGGACTGACTCTATTTTTAGAAACCATAAAGGAGGGATTGACTCGGGGAGTCATTCCCACTTTTGCTTTTGCGCCCCCGGCCGATCTCAGCCAGGGGCACCCATGATAGAAGCAGACAGCATAGAAGGACAGATAACCGTCATCTCACTGCCATATTACACTGGCAGCAGACGGTACAGAACGACTGGTAACCATCTCTGCTATCATGCAAAAGCATATGAATGCTGCTGTGTAGCGCTGGAGTATCGCCTCTGTCCGGGGCATCCAGTACACATATGGTGCCGGTAAAAAAAAAAAATAAGCTGAACGGGCTCCATGGCTGCCATGCTATGGCATCTGCCAGGGCAATCCAGGGAAAAAGGGTGCGAAATGATTGTCTGCCGTTGCTTTCCCGGAGGAAGGAATGACGGACGACATTTACCCAGAACCACCCGCGACAATGTTTTTTGCCCCATCAGCCACTGGGCTCTAAACCCAGAATTCTAAGGGGCAGGGGAGACTGCGGGGACTATGGGATAGCTATAGAATAGCTACCCACAGTGCAACGCTCCGGAAATCGACATTAGCCTCGGACCATGGACGCACACTGCCGAATTAATGAGCTTAGTGTGGCTGCGTGCACTCGACTTTATACACTCTGTTTTATAAAACCGGTTTATGTAAAATCGGAATAATCCCGTAGTGTAGATAACCTGTGCAACATGCCTTCCTTCTCCATTAAGATATTTTTAAATACCAGAACTCCCAGAATACCTGCCTTGCAACTTGTTATAAATGATTTTGTACACCAGATGTCACTAAAGTGAAGAGTTCTCTTAGCTTGTTTAAAAAGCAAGAATATTTTAGATCATTGCTATGAAGTCTATAAAAATCTCTTTTTTTTTCCCAGATATGAATTCCCCTGGTTTTTAACAACTATTTCCTTTCTCTTACTTAGATCTGAACAGAAGCCAATTTGGGTTTGTTTTCGTTTAAACTGGATATATATATTGTTTAGCCTTTGCCATTTTAATTCCTTTGCGTAGTTAGATTGTCAAATGATTTTTTGGTAACTCATTCTCAGATAAATTGTGAGAAATTTTTCTCCATCTACAGTGTATCTTCTGAATAGCGATTAGCCATCACTGTGTAAAATTAAACAAATCATTCTAAAGACAATGTAATGAAGCACATTAAAATAAGACGTGCTGAATCAGGATTGAGATGCATTTAATCTTAGTAGTGATGAGTTTATGAACTGTGTGTGCAAAACCACTCTACAATTTATTTAATTTTATTCCTTGTATTCTGTAGACTTCTGGTAAATCTAAGAGTTTAGATTTGCTGAAAAGCAATCTAACAGTAATAATTGTTAATGAAGAGTTTTACAGAAAGTGGGGACACAGCTAGGAAAAAAGAAAAAAAAATTATTTTTTTTTTCAAAAAGAGGGACCATAAATAAATCTCAGAAAAAACAACCAGCAGACTCTTTGGGGGTAAAGTTTGACAATTACCAAACTCCGATTTTATGAGCAACCTTCAGAATTTCACTTGCTTATTTTTAATTAGCAGAGACATTAAATCAGTGCCCAAAGGACTCAACCAGCATTGGGGTCCCCTAGAGCTGGCACAGTACAAACATAGTCAAGGTGTGCTTGCTGGTGAAATATCATCTGGACTAAATTAATGAATACACACAAGAAAGTGTCCACCTACACACACACACACAAATTGTTATTTTCATATCTTCATTATTATACACTTTTCTGGTGTAATCAAAACTCTCAAATACATATATGTACACTCCCATTAATTTGGAAGTGAGGTATATGCATATATAAGGACAGAATTTGGCCCTCAGCATTTATAGATTTAACTATTTATTTTTCCAATAAAGGAAATTTGTAGAGATGTTTCACAAAAAGGTGTTTTGACTAAATAATTTTATTGATATTGGGAAAGGAAATTATATAAGGACTTCTCCCTAAAGTTATACTGGAAAGGACTTCAGTTTACGTATCTTTATTTTAATAAAATCAAGGGTGGAATTTGATAATAGCATGTTTACAAAAAAAAAGTGTTTTAACTTACCATAAGCCACTGGGGTTAACTTTAAGACACTATGGAGTGGGCACTTTAGATAAGGCAGTTGTTCTGAGAAATTGAAAAACAAAAATACATATGAAACACTGGGAACAAGAAAATTCACTTAACTGTAATGTTTGTTACATTAAAACTATTTAAAGATCTTTTCTTCCTAAGTGACACTGACACCTGTTTTTTGGTTGAGCAGAAAAATATTTGTGTATTCAAAGACAGGAATTATTAAATACAAATCACACACCAGGCATGCAGAAAGGTAAGTCAGACATGAAAAAAAAATCCACTTAACCATTCACCCAGGGGAAGTAACCTTTGATGTGCAAGTGAATTATTGCGTTAGAATGTGCTGTGACATTAACATTGCATCAAGGGAAGGGTGAGCTTTGTGCCCGGGCTGCATAAGTTGCCAAGACCACTTGCAAGGCTAAGGTTGACCCATTGAATTAAAACATCAGTACTGATTAAGGGCATATACCTGCAGTCTTGTCCAGAAAGTAAGCAAGCAGACAGCGCATAACTGCTTGGTGACATATAACAAGCACATTTTCCTGCCTTTCCAGCTCCATAATTACTGGCTCCAGTCTCTGAACAAGATCTTCATATGACTGGAAAACAAAAGCATATTGAGCAGTCAGAGGCTTACTTAGGCAGGAATTACTGCACAGTCAGAAGGAACTACTAATGCTAGTTGTTTTATAAACATTTTATTAAGACAGGATATTGACCAGAAAGGAGGGTCTACATCTATATAGTGCACTCTGCAAAAGAAAAAACAAAAGTTTACAATTTTTTTTTTACTCTGTAGAGGAAGTGGTTTACTCGTTTGCCATTATCTCTGGAGCCAAATTATTCCTCAACTCTCTCAAATATAGAATTTTACCATTAATATTTATCTTAATATTACCTCTATTTGCGTGAACTTCTATACTCTGATGTACTCTTACTCATATTTTTTGGTTTGTTTTTTAAACTCAGTTTCTCATTCATGGGCTATCCTGTGCTGGTAATTTATGGCCTGATCCTTCCAATGGGAAATACCAAAACTTTTATTATTAATTTGGTTGCTAGATTCTCTTCCATAATACCTTTTTCACTCCAATTCAGAAAAGCACCTTTTTTCAGGACAGCATTTAAGCATGCCAACTTGAAGTCAACGCAACTTTAGCATGTGTTTAAAGTGGTTAAATATTGTATTGAACAGAGATTAGCACTAAGCCCACACTAAGGAAGACTGACCAAAGTCAAAGGGTGTTTTTGTTTCTTTGTATTTTCCTAGTTTCTGGATTACGCCTGCTCAATTAAACTAAAAATTAAAATTTAAAAAAAACCTAAAATTTGTCTCATCTTAGGCAATCTCTACACTAGCACTTTTGTCAGGAAAACTTTTGTTGGTCGGGGTATGAAAAAAATACCCCCACCCCCAGGCCCTGACGAATGTACGTTTCACTGACAGACGCACTGACACAGCTACTGTTGCTTGTTGGGGGTGATTTAATTATCGTCAGCACAGAGCAGCTGCACAGGAAACTTACAGTGACGCAGCTACAGCAGTGCAGCTGTGCCACTGTTAAGGTCTCTAGTGTAGACATGGCTGTAATCAGTTAACACCATAACCCTTCCTATTTGGGTCATATTATCCACAATTACTTAACTTCTGCAATATCATGAGGGTGATAACATTTAAGTAGCTGCTCTATATTGGCCTTAAAAAAAAAAAATTAGAGTTTGACCTTGATACAAAAGTGCCCCATGCCTAAATGATTATTTAAACAAAAACATACACCTTTTAACCTGGAAGTTACCAGTGAGTAGTGACTAAGGCCCAATCTACAATGGGAAGTTTGTGCCCAGTAAAGCAGCTTTTGAGCGCTGTAATTTCCAAGATGTATACACCACCAAGCCACTTAGTGTGCAGAAACCATGCAGGTGCAATGCTCTAAAAAAAAAACAACCACCTCAACGAGAGGCATAGACCTTTCTGTGCCATGGCTACAGAGCTGCTGTGCCAGTGTAGACACTGTGGTGATTACACAGCTGCAATTGGCCTCCAGGAGGTGTCCCACAATGCCTGCTCTCACCTCTCTGGCCATCGGTTTGAATTCTACTGCCCTGCTCTCAGGTGACCAACCATCAGCCCCACCACACACATTCCTTTGCAAATTTGAAAGTCCACTTCCTGTTTTCTCAGTGATGTGTGTTGCGGTCTCAGCACATCTTTCCAGGCAACCATGCCTTCTCCACGCACCAGGCAATCCCCCCATTGGAGCAATGCTGAGCTGCTGGACCTCATAGGCATTTGGGGAGAGGAGGCTGTCCAGTCCCAGCTGCACTCCAGCTGTCAGAATTATGATACCTATGGACAGATTTCTAGCTGCATGATAGAAAAGGGCCATGACCAGGATATATTGCAGAGCAGGATCAAAGTGAAGCTGCAAAATGCCTACCACAAGGTGCAGGAGGCAACCCGCCGCTCTGGTGCTGCGCCCACAAGCTGCCGATTCTACAAAGAGCTGTACGTGATATTCGGTGGTGAGCCCACCTCCACTGCAGAGTCCACTGTGGATACTTCATTGGCTTCATTGCCAGTCAAGACTGGACTGAACCAGGAGGAGGCAATCTTGATGAAGAGGGGGTGGGGAAACCAAAGGCAGAGGATGACTCAAGAGTCCAGAGATGCATGCAGTCAGGAGTTCTTTTCTACCCCAGAGGAGCCTAGCCAATCAGATCTTGGTGAAGCGCAAACAGGAAATGAGGCCCCTGGTAAGTGGATCTGATTTTGGGAATTGCTGAAGCGAGTTGTTGGGGTCAGGAGGGTTGCAGAAAGCAGGCTTGTCTCCCACCTCATGACAAGTTTGAGCCGCAGAACAGGCTGTTGATACACTCCCTCACTTCACAGGAATTTCCCTCCGAGATCTCCAGTAAACTCTCAGAGATCCTGGGCAATCCACTCCCACAGGTTCCTCGGCAGAGCTGTTTTGTTTCTTGCCACATTAACTGTAACTTTCCCATGCCACTGTGCCATCACGTGGGGAGCAGGGGCATTGCAGCACACAGGCTAGCTGCACAGGTGTCAGGGCAGAAGCCGTAGGCTTGGAGAAGACCCTCCTTTGATTCTCTGTTCACCCTCAGCATTAAGCTATCTTCCATAATGATCACCTCCTGCGGAAAATGTGGGGACAGGAATGATTATCAGCCCCCTCCTACGGTGCTGGCTCTCCCCAAGTGATCAAGAGGCAAGTGCCCAGTGTACAGCAGGGTCCGGGAACAGTGATTTACCCTGCCCCTGTGGCTACTCACCATTTTGGGGGTCTTCCGGCTCATGTGAGTTTGTAGGGGGTCAGCCAGTTAGTGACAGATGTGAGTGTACTGGCTGTGTTTTAAATCACTGGAACAGTGTTGTCTGTGTTGCAAACAGTACTGCTTCTGTAAAATGTTGCATTTAAACTTCATAGAGAAGACTTTGAGAACACAGCCTCCCTCTTTGTTATCGGTGGCAGAATGGTTGCAAAGAATTAGAAAGTGTCCAAGAAGAACTAAGGAGGACTTTATGCCAGATGTTATGAGGCACTCCACTGCCAAGGAAAAGGAACTGAAGGAGTGGCGGAACAGCAAGAAGAGGGGACAAAAGAGGAACATGACACACCAGAAAGAAGCCGCAGAGCGGCTCTTAACAGTTATGGAGTGGCCAAGTGGACATGCTCCAGGCAATACTAGCTCTTCAAACTGAGCAGCTCCGCTTCTGTCCTCCCCTGCAGCTGCTGTCGCAAAACTCTTCCCCATGCGCCCCCACACACACCGCCAAGACACTCCTATCAATGTCCTGGCTCCACTCTCTACCCACAGAATTCCACTCCTCCCTCCTCACAGTCCAGCAGTGTGGACTCCCAATACTCACTGCATTCAACACCCATCCATCTGCAGTTTGGCCCTGCTGAAGTAAAACACCCACTGCATCGTACTCCAAAGGAGAAGACTGGGTATGAACCCTGGACATACACAAAACAGTAGCCATCCCGGGACCTCTCCTCCTCGAGACCTTCCATTCCCCCATCCCCATCCGTGCTGATGAATTTTTTCGTTTGACTCTCTCCTCTGGTTGTTGTCTTTCAATAAAAGAATTGTGATGGTTTGAAAGCAATCTTTATTCTATTAAGTGAAAGCAAAAAGAGCACCGCAAATCAACATACAATTATGTTAAAGCCCCTTCTTGCATAACGTGCACCAATCACCTCCCAGCATTACAAGCACTGCAATCCCGAGCACAGCAACAAATATTAGTGGCTTTCAGCTTCAAATTGCTGCCTCAAGGCATCCCTGATCCTTATGGCCCCGCACTGTGCCCCTCTAACAGCCTTGGTCTCCGGCTGTTCAAACTCAGCCTCCAGGCGCTGAGCCTCTGCAGTCCAGCCCTGAGTGAAGCTTTCACCCTTCCCTTCACAAATATTATGGAGCTTACAGCATGCAACTATAAACATAGGAATATTGTCATCGGCCATGTCCAGCTTCCCATACAGGCATTGCCAGCAGGCTTTTAAACGGCCGAATGCACACTCCACAGTCATTCTGCACTTGCTTGGCCTGTTGTTGAACCGCTCTTTGCTGCTGTCAAGTCGCCCCATGTATGGCTTCACGAGCCACGGCATTAAGGTGTAGGCGGGGTCTCCCAGGATCACAATGGGCATTTCAACTTCCCCTATGGGGATCTTCTGGTCCGGGAAGAAAGTCCCTGCTTGCAGCTTCTTGAACAGACCAGTGTTCCGAAAGATGTGTGCATTATGCACCTTTTCCAGGCCAGCCTGCGTTAATGTCTGTGAAACGCCCATGGTGATCCACAAGCACCTAGAAAACCATTTAGAAATACCCCGGCAATTAATGTACTCGGTGGCTAGGTGGCCTGGTGCCAGAGCTGGAATGTGCCTGCCATCTGTCACCTCTCCGCAGTTAGGGAAGCCCACTTGTGCAAAGCCATCCACAATCTCACACATGTTGCCCAGAGTCATGGTGTTTCGGAGCAGGATGTGATTAATGGCCCTGCACGCTTCCATCAATATGATTCCAACTGTCAACTTACCCATTCTGAACTGGTTAGCACCTGATTGGTAGCAGTCTGGAGTAGCCAGCTTCTATAGTGCAATCACCACATGCTTCTCCAGTGACAGGGCAGCTCATTCTCGTGTGCACAGGGCTGGTGCGAGCTCATCACACAGCCCCATGAAAGTGGCTTTCCTCATGTGAAAGTTCCGCAGCCACTGCTCGTCATCCCAGACGTGCATCACAATGTGATCCCACCACTCAGTACTTGTTTCCCAAGCCCAAAAGCAGCCTTTCACTATGATCTGCACCTCCATGAATGCCACAAGCATTCTAGTGTCATAACTACTATATGTGATGAGATCAATGTCACACTCCTCTTGCCTTTGTAGTTTAAGGAATAACTCCACTGCCACTCATGATGTGTTGGTCAGTGCAAGCAGTATTCTTGTCAACAACTCAAGCAGTACACTAACGATTGAAAGATGGCACCAAATGCTGACGGAAGCACAGGGTTTGCTGGGATGTGAAGCAATGCATCACGGGGCATTGGGACAGGACCCAGGATGCCTCGCGACCCCTTCTGCCTTCCCACAAGTCTTAGTGGCAAAAGAGAAAGAGGTGCTCTGTGGAATAGCTGCCCAGAGTGCACCGCTCTGAATAGCGCCGCCAGTGTGAACACACTATTGCGCAGGCAGTTGTCAGTGTGTACATACAACAGTGGTTTTCCTTCGGCGCTCTCAGAGCGGCACTGTAACTTGGCCAGTGTAGACGTGCCCTAAACCTTGTTTTCAACTGACGTCCATTTCTTGATCTTCTACCCATATTACACACAAAAATAAATAAAAAAAATTAAAAATAGTATATTTATTTTACTATTAAAATAAGTCCCACTCTACCAAGACAACCAAAGAGCCTGGGTACTCCAATTTCACAGAGAGTAACAGGTCTAATTGTGCTTGTTGATTTGAACACTCTATAGAAAAAATAACATTCTCTATCAAACTCTATACACCTTTTTCACAGAAGCTACCCTGTCACCTCTAAAAGGTTGTCTCTCGAGTTGACTGTTACAAGCACGCTGACAAGACACTATAAGGAAACGATCATTGCCACCGGCTACTCTATACCTGCTGCTTTCTCAAACAATGAATTCACACACATAAATACCTTTAATAGTTCCTGCGTATATGACAAAGCTAAAATATAAATGGCATGAACATTCTACAACTTCATTTATTTTGATTTTGGCAACAGTAACACTGAATATATTCCAACCTGGTAATATTGAATGACTCAGCTTTGCTGTCATCACCAACAAATACATTTATTTTGAGAAATTAACAAAATAGATTAATCAATAAGAGCAATGAGACAGTTTGAAATGTTTGTTAATCTTTCAAAGGAAGCACTGATGAAAAAACCACAGTCCTTGTCTGAGTAGATTAAAAACTTTTTTCAGTTTAGTGACTGTGTCATTACTAAATGGATTGCTCACATCTAGAAGAAAACACTTTATCACAAACCTATTCTGGGCATGATGATCACTCAGACTATTGATGAAAGAGAGCACGAAGGCTTTATTTATGTACCAATGAAGTCCACTGCACTCTTCACAAACATCAAAACAGGTGTTCTAATTGCTGCCATGAATCCTAATCTTTAGCATACAAAGACAGACCATGACTATCCATTAACTGCCTCAGTTTAATTAGTCTCCTTATAAAAATGCTAGCAGGTTCATTTTTGTTTCTGAGGTGCAAGACTGGCTTCCCTTGTAACCTAGCAAATGTGTCTACAGATTTACACAATATTGAACCAAAAATGCACATGATATGTGACATTTAACTACACACAAAGATGACAATTATAAATAGCTGTCTTTACAGCATATAGCTGCATGTCTAATAATAATACAACCTGCTCAGTCACCTTGTGAAACAACCAAAATATCAATATAAAAATAATAGTCATGTACGAAAATCCTTCCAGGCATTTTTGCAAATACGGTATTTATTTTAAAAACAAAAACATAAATCTACACAAAGGATGTATTCAGCTAAAAGGTTTTGGCTAAATAAGATCTACAAGCTCCTATACTCCTTCCACCTGGCAAGGAAAACAACATATTACTCAATTTTCTTCAAGATACCTAGCATCTTAGAAAACATGACACACTCTTAACTTAAAGAAAAAAAAAAGAAAAAGAAAAAAGACAAACAGCAGCATACCTCCCCCTTAGGGTATCTGTATCTATATTTGTCTTGGTCTCTCAAGGCAAATTCAAGAGGATAGTTTTCCTGAATTTCTTCATATGTCATTTCTTCACAGACTCCCTAAGGGTAACAAAAACAAAAAAGGCACACAATATCCATGAGAGTCATCAGGCCCATGGGCACAACAGTAGATCTTTATCTCTCATACCCACAGTGGCAGACTGGGAGCTTCTATGTAATAATTTATTGATCCTATAGGTGACCTCGTCATTGACATAGACTGTGTCAATTTCACAGTCATACTGAGGTAGAAGAACATTTATTATCCACATATACTGTTTTTATTTAATGCAGGATGTCCTCAGAATGATGACAGTAACTCCCAGATAAGAACATCCTGGCACACACTTGACAGACAATGGGGAAAGCTACAATTTTCAAGGATCCTTCATGTGGTCCCCAAAGAAGCATCAAAATTTATAAGTATAAGTGCCTTACAATGGTAATCAAGTGACAAGTGCCAAATATTAACAAATTTTTCTCTCTACTAAGAACAAGCCTAATTTTGGACCTAGAATTATACTGAGTGTCCTTTTTATTAACCTGGTCCAACACACACCTTGATGGCATTTCTTTGCTTGCCTATAATGCAATAACCTTTGAATGTTGCATATAATCCACTGCAAAATTTCAGGGAACATTCTAGATATCAATGGGCAGAATGCTATTGATTTTGTGAAAAGTCAGAACCAGATGGGTGAAATGAGGGAACATGCAGAGCTACTAGCTTCAACCAAGTCTGCAATTGTCTACAGATCGAAGAACTGGTTGACAGCAGCCATTAACACCTTTAACCTAACAATACTCTCCCTCGCCCATCTCAGCTCTGCTCATGGTCCCAATAGAATTTAAAATGCAGACACACTAAATGACTTATCTCCCAGAAAGGGGGAGGGGAGGAAGATTTAAGAATGGTGAGGAGGAAGAGAGAACTTAAGTGGGGTTGGAGAGAGGAAAGAACACCACAGCCCCCCTAGCAGCAGAGAGGGAGCTTGTGAGGGTGGCAAAGGTGCACATGCTCAGCCTACAGAAGAAATGAACTGTGTGACTGTTATGGGGTGCTCACCACACCTAGCTGGGTTCAGTCTCCTGGCCCCGCTCCCCAGCGAGTCAGGACCACTTCAAGTTGGTGCAACACTCATGCTCTATATTCCTGTGTCCTGGACGGTCCCCACCACCAAGCTCCAACTATTTACATATTATTTACAGGTCTGGCCTAGCACATGCCTCAGTGGCAACAGGGTAGCAGGATCCTGGTTCCTTCTGGGCCTACTCTCCCCTCCTAGTCTCTGCCCCCTCCCCTCCAACTCACTTCCTCCCTAGCTTTTAGCTCCTGTTAACAAGGCTGGCAGGTGTGGCCAGTTCCCAGGCCAGTCCTAGATAGTGGCCCAGCCTCAACCCATTTCCCCTGATTGAGGCTGGAGTGGCAAGAGCTGATTAGGGCTTCCCCTGCAGCACACTACCACAGTGACCCTTTAAGTTGCATACCGTTTAACCAAGACCAAGTTTCAATTCATTAGGGCACCTTTTACTAAAACATTGAATATTGTTAATGGGGAAAGGGCATAAGCCTTCTGACCTCCAGAACCATAATACTAATTACTTTCTAATCCACACAAACCCTATTACTGCACAATAAAGTGCTCCCCATCCCTCATCTGAAACAAAACCACTTTCTTGAATAGTTAGAAAAAAGGAAACCCAGGAGAACTTACTGCATCTATTTCATTCAAAACCTTCCACTGTTCATAAGGCACTCCCAAAGCCTCCGCAGTCTGAATCGTCCTTTTCATCTGACTGGTCCAAACTTTCAGATCCTTGATGTTTTGCTCATTAATGAACTGTGCCAAGCTCTTGGCAAACTGAAAAAGACAGAGGTTGGATGAGGAACCAGTGCCAATATGTTGAGTTGGAACCCATTTAGTTCTTGTCCCTCACTGCAAGTTCATTATGCTACTTTAAAAAGGCTCTTCAGACTTTTCCTAAGAATATGACAGTTCCTGTTCAGCAATCAAAAGATGACAACAATCCTATTTGGTACCCCACTCCAGCCCCAAAACAACTTCCTCTTCCATCTTCACCTTACAAAGGTTCACAGGTGTCCTCCAACTAAGGAGCGCCACAGGTTTAAAAATCAAAAATCAACTTAAAATAAGGACTCCTTGAAAAGTGCTTTGAACTCAAGGTTAAATACAAGTGTGTCAGAGAAGAATGAAAACAGAAGCCATATATGAAGAGCTACCAGCAAACTACAAAACAACTTGCCCACTGAAACCTCTTACCTACTTGCATGACATTACAGTCAAAGTAATAGGGATATTTATGTTTGTTGTAAGGAAAGGACAGAGGAAAGAAAGGAAGCAGTAAGAGATGGTCAACAACATAAGAACACCCATACTTGGTCAAACTAATGGTCCACGTAACCCAGTATCCTGTCTCTGACAGTGGCCAGTGACAGATGCTTTTAGAGTGAATGAACAGAACAGGGCAATTTCAAGTAATCCATCCGGTCACCCAGTTTCAGTCCCAGCTTCTGGAAGTTGGAGGTTTAGGGACATTTGGAGCATGGAGTTGTGACCCTGACAACAGCCATTGATGAATCAATCCTCCGTGAACAACAATGCCAACATCCACCCTGTCAAGTATAATTCCCAATTCTGGACCTTAGCGTCCAAAATATGGGTACTAGCATGAATTCCCCTAAGCTTAATTACCAGCTTAGATCTGATAGGCTGTCACCAATCAGGACTTAGAGTAGACTGATAGACTCTAGTCTCCCCCAAAAACCTTCCCTGGGGGTCCCAAAACCCAAATTCCTTGAGTCTCACAACAAAGGGAAATAAACCATTCCCTTCCCCCACCCTTCTTCCTCCCAGCTCCTTCCCGCCCTGGGAACACTAGGAGATCGCCTGATTCAACTTCTTGAATCACCACACCGAGAGGAGTGTTACCTTCCCCATCACCCAGAGGCCGTACAGATTCAAGCTGTGTGAATCTAACACAAAGAGAAAATTTATCCTTCCCTTCTCCCCACCAATTCCCTTGAACCTTAACTAGGAGAAAAAAAATCACACAGGTCTTAAAAACAAAACTTCTAATAAAAAAGAAAGAAAAAAGTAAAAGGTTTATCTCTGCACTTTAGATGGTAAAAAGTTACAGGGTCATTTAACTATAAATGATAGAAAGAAACTTTCTCCAGCAGAAACACAATTTAAGCTACTTCCAGCAAGTACACATATGAAAATGAAAAAAAAAAACAAATTAAAAGATTGTGACCGCCTTTTCTTACTTACAATTCTGAATAGATAAGAGACTGTAGCAGGGAGATTGGCAGAAACCTGGCTGCACCTCTAGTCCCATCCAGGACCCAGAGAGAACAAAGCCAAACCCAAAACCCACAACCAAAGGCTTCCCTCCACGAGATTTGAAAGTATTTTGTCTCCTGATTGGTCCTCTGGTCAGGTGTTTCAGGTCACTGTTTGTTAACCCTTTATAGGTGAAAGAGACATTAACCCTTAGCTATCTGTTTATGACACACCCACACAAGGCAACCATTTGTTTGAAGTCACTCAATCAAAACGATCTTACCTCTTTCCCCCTAAAGGACAGTCCAGTGTCTCCTCCTATCCTCCCTTTCAGATTCAGTTCACTTTCTCCATGTCGACAGAGGTAGATTGAGCGAGGAGTTACGTGGATATTCATGAGGTAGTAGACAATCCGGCTTTGGATATGGTCCATTACTCTATTCACAAGGTAACTCCTTCCAACATCCATGATTTTAATATAGGAAAGATCCCTTTCATGGTAAACAAATGAGACTCATAAATCATCAATTGGTTTCCTCTCTCATCTAACTTGTACCAAGCCCCACCAACAAACATCAGCACTCAAAAACAAAGACAACTGCCAAAGAGACCACAAATTGAATAAATCTTCAGATATATGAAAATATATAGTATCAGTTCAAAAGGGATAATCTTCATTATAAATCCTCAGCCTTGATGCATGGCAGCAAACTATTGTAAACAGAGATGCAATGAACTCATGCAAACAATTAATTTTCTCCTCACACACAAAACTCTTCTCTATCTCATGTCACACCATTCTGTACCACTTCACTTGTGCACTGCCCCCTAGCTAGACCCTCAAAGGCACAGCCCTGCATTGAAAGGAAGATCCAGGAGCAGTCCCAGGAGAAATTCTGACTTGCTCATGTAAGCCTGACACCATTCGGCAAATTGCAACTGTTGCTCCCCACACCTAATAGATGTCCGGTACAGAAAGGGATTGAAGCTATGGTCACATCCACACACCTCACTGACCCCTTCTAAAAAGGCTAGGGTCACCAGAAGAGCTACCAATCCCAGCCACCTTGTGGCTGTCCCTTTGCCAACCCCCCTCCACCCAAATTCTACCCACTCACATTGGGTAAGGTACAATCTGGCTCGTATTATCTATTTGTTTTCCTCTCCACTCCTATCTCCACCAACTTATATAGCTGAGCTAACAGTTTTGAGCAACACTCAACTTAGTGAAAAAGCGTGTCAAGATTGGGGAGCCTAAAATTAGCCTTGTTGTGTTTTGCCCATTCAGTTGAGAAACCACATGATAAAAAAAAATAAGACAACCTATTATTAAATGCAGTAAGGAACAACCACCATCACTTAATCTCTGAAAACATTTGCTGGCATTAATCATTACAGATCTGCACAGACACAAATATCATGGCTCTTAAAGACATGATATGCACGGATAGATCTGACAGAAACAGCTTGTCACTGCTCACGGTCAATTACACTAAAATGATTTTTCTGCCTGGCAACAGCCACAAAACAAACAATGAGAAATCTACCCAGAGGATGAGTCCAGCATAAAACCCTAGGAAGACAGACTGAGTGCTGGGATGTACCATCACAAAATTCTTCCCACAGTTTCCAGATTCTACCTTAATCTCACAATGTGTTAAATGTGAATGGCAAGTACACATCATTTAAAACATTGAAAAAATGAGTCTGGACGTCAAATTTACTAAGACGGAGGCATTCAAAGTTGCCACAGGGATTTAAGAGTCAATGTGACTTGTGCTCTTAAATCACTTAGGCCTTGTCTACCTAGAGGAAATGGACCAGCAAAGATATTCCAGAATAACAATTCCACTACAGCTATCCCGGAATAATATAGCTATTCAGGAATAATTTTCCCATGTGGACACTATTCTGAAATAAAAGTGACTTTATTCTGATTATAGCAAATTGTGAGTGGAGCAATTATTCTGGAATAAAGTACAGTGACGGCTATGGTGGAATAGTTATGCCAGTAAATTTCCTCATGTAGACAAGCTGCTAGGGCCTTTGAAAAATCTCTCTCTGAATTGCCAACAGATTGAGAGAGAGTTAAAAAATAAATAAATAATGGTGACATATTTCCATGACAATGAGATTGAGTACACATTCCCTAATGTATTGTCATGAAATAAAGTGGCTGTGACCACAAAAGTATTATTCTGCCACTTACTTGTCCAGAGTTTCATCTAGCATCTCATATGTGTTCTTGTAGCACTCTATTCTTTTCATGAAGTCTTCTGTAGCTTCATCATTACTACAATCAACATAATCAGGACTGCCAAGTTTCACTTGCTATTTAAAGTAAAGATAAAAGAGCACATGCATTTTCTTTCCCATTTTCAGCAAAGTTTAAAAGACATTTTAACCAAATGTGTGTAGCAATGAATAGCTGTTTTTAAATCAAACCTAAATTCCATATTCACTATGTAAATGGGTAGGAAAACAAATCAAAAGGAAAAGGAGATGATGTTTCTTTTCTTTTCGGAGTCCTGCTAAAATAAGTCACTCAAAGAACAGCTTATTTAAAGGCAGATTAAAGAAAAAATAGAACCCATGGGAAGGGTGACCCAACTGCCAGATAATTTTTCCTCTTAACATAAAATGAAAGGGCACAGTTTTATATTACTGCCATGAAATGAGATTCTTGTTCTGTACTTCAGCAAGACCAGTGTGAAAGGAGAAGGAAAATGAGACTAAATGAAAGGTAACATTAAAAAAAATCATCATATGGCTGATTTTAGAGAAGCTACGTCTCCCATCTTCAAGCAATTTAAGAAAACTTTTCTACAACTCACCACAATGTTTGCAGCAATGACCTCTGGATCTACGCATACTGATTCAACAAAGAACGTCTTTAATCCAAACAGGAAATCACATGTAAGGAAGGAAGGAAGAAAGGAGAAACATTAGAACTGCTCCAGTAATTGGCAACACAAACACAGTTTCCACCAGTTCATGTATCAAGTCTTGCTAATTATGCCATGCTTCAAACATTCCTATGTCGACTTAGGATTGGTCTTACAGGGTACTCAATGCCCCACTAAAAGTTGCACTTTGCAGCATTAGGCTCTATAATTTTCACAAGCACCTTTCAATAACAGAGAGATTCTGGGGCAAGAAAATGCAGATTGGCAAAGAAGCGAAAATGGAGAGTGGAAGGAAGTGAATCAGCACTCCTAAATGTAATTGATACCTTTAAAATAAAAGCATTTCAGTGTTAAAAGGCTCTTTAACAGAGCAAATCTTACATATGAGATGTACATGATATGCTTTTCCAAAGACCTATGAAGAAGCTAGATTGGGGGAAAAAACAAAGACTACTAGGAAAATGCTGAATGCCAAAAAATCCTATACCCAAATAATACAGTCTGCTAAATACAAACTTATCTGTATAAAACAGTAAACAAAACAGAAAACCTCTCTCCATTTATCAAAGTTTCTAAAGGAAGGCAGTGATAGGATATTGTTCAGAACAGAATCAGAACTGGGCTAATGACAACCATGTCTGAAACAAGTATCAGGGGGTAGCCATGTTAGTCTGCATCCACAAAAACAACAAGGAGTCTAGTGGCACCTTAAAGACTAAAAGATTTATTTGGGCATAAGATTTCGTGGGTGAAATACCTCACTTCTTCACTCCATGCATCTGAAGTAGTGGGGGTTTTTACTCATGAAAGCTTATGCCCAAATAAATCTGTTAGTCTTTAAGGTGCCACCAGACACCTTCCTGTTTATGTTTGAAACAGTTATTGCTAACGTTTATATGAACAACATTTATTTGTTATAGGGAGCCATAACATAAAACAGGGCTACTGATTAACTTCACCAGGATTCAAACAGCATTCTCAGGGGGAAAAAAAAACACTGTTCTAAACTCGTCACAAAAAAATTGCTAGATTTCTACTGGCCAACATCATTTAAAAACTTAGTTGATGTTAGCACAATTCTGATCACAATGTCACTAGAGCATAAGACAAAACCATGCATCCACATTAGTCAGATTAATATTCCAAGCATCTTACCTATTGACTCACCTTATAACCATTCTCCTCACCAAATCTGAAGATGGTTTCTCTGCGTTCTCGTGTTGTATTTGTAGCATCAAAAACCTAAGACAAATGACAGAGAAAACAGTATCTTAGCAGAGTCAGAATATTGCCACATCTTGACAACAACACTAAACGATCAATAAAAGTTTCCAAGGCCTTCAACTTAAACAGCAAATAAACACAACCCTATAAACAGAAATAAGTCACTCCCAGGAACTATGTCAAAAACTCTGCTGGCACTAGATTATGGCCATAAGAATTCTGAACACATAAAATAGCACCGGGGTTGAGAACTCACTTTTCTGAAGCATCTCTATCTACCCTAGTAGTGAAAATGTCAAGTAACATTTCTAAAGTGGCCTCCACTTTCAAAAAGTAAATGCCGCACAGACACACACAATCTAGTTCAGTACTGCTGATGATTAAAGCTGGAATTTTTCAAAGATGCCTAATTTAACACACCATGCTTTTAGAAAATAAAAAACCTCACAATATTATTCACTTCAAGAATGAACATGATGAGCATGATCTCACGGGATCCTGTTCTGCTCTCTTGTACTTATGCCATGTACCTCCCATACATTTTAAGAGCTGCATATACTCCTACTCTTGTTTGAACAGTATACAAAGAGGAAAACTTATTGAATTTCCCTGTAGACGTTTTCCAGCTGCCAAAAGCTTTCAGAAACTAGATAAGATGGGAAAACCTCCATAAGAGAATGTGATTATTCATATAAAAACTGAAAAGAAAGTATGATGTAAAGAGAGGTTCTGACTATATAAATGGAATATAATTCATGCCATTTATTAATTACTTTAGAAATCATATTCATAATTTTCCTATTCATAAGCAGAATGTACATGGTGAACATTATTGTGAGAACTGCACACACCTTGGGTACATCACAAAACAGGTGACTAAATGGAAAATATCTTCAGCCACATAAATTCTATTATGCAAACTTTCATGTTTGTTGAGACTTCTATGAAATCGGTTGCATTTGGCAATTTATTTTGATTTTTAAAATTGAGCATAAAAAGTAAAAAAGATCCTTAAAATAGCATGTCCTTATTTTTCAACACTCCAAATAGCATGATAAAATTTAGCTTCTTCTGTTTTGTTTTGTTTTTTTAAATACTAAGAAATAAAAAGATACTTGCACTACTATGAACTCACAGACAGATTAAGTTTTGAAATAAATTCATATTACACATTTACACCCTTACACGTTCTAATGGAATAACTGTTCTGGCAGATAAGTATAGACCTTATTATATAAACAATCACTACATTACTCAAAACATTAAAAGTACAGTAAAGTGTAATGATCAAAACAGAGAGAAGGAGCCTTGCAAAACTTGTAAACCATACCCATGAATTGTAGGTTTTCCTAATAGTGAAACAGGCATCAATTTCTTCATAAGCAACATTTAAATAGTATACAAGATATAAAATGTTATTTTGAGTCCCAAATTATGGCTTAAATTTACAATAAAATGTTAGTTTGACTAACTCACTGAACACTGAGTGACAGCTGCACATCAACAGTCTCAAAAACAGAGTTCAAATTATGCAGAAAACTTAATAATCCCCCACAGGAAACAAAATTAAAATGTCATTTGAATGAACAGCCCGTGTTTTGAATACTGGCATTAGATGACAGAGATTCTAACAGCCAAATTTTACACTGAAGATTCAAATCTCAAAAACCACGCCAATAAATTACAACTTAGTAGAAAGTAAAAGCGCGTGTGCACGTGCATTCCCAAGTAGTTTTCCTTTAACAGTTATACTAACTGTGTTCCAACAGGAGTTTGTGCCATCACTGATCAAACTGCGAGCAAAATTTAAAACACTATGTGCAACATTGGTGGCATTACCTTTAATTTACAACCCACTGGGTGTGGCCCACTGGGTTTTATTTTCACAAAGGAAGAAAATCTTCAGCAGATTAAATGTAACTTTGTCCTACTTCTCAGAGGCATTTTTAGAGTGTCAACAACACTAGTATTCAGGCACTTCTTTTAGGAAAATTTTTAAAACATTTTTACCTTTGATTTAAACATTGGAGTAGGATACCAAATGGTTCCGGATGCATCTATATTATGATTAAACAGGATATTTTACCATATAAAAGCACAGGCACTTTCCTCAGCACAAGCACAGCTTGGTAGCATTAGACATCACCCACACATATCTAAGGGAGGCTGTTTCAGGATTTAATTCTGAAAATATCATGTTTTCCTTTCACAAAATGACCATTGCAGCAGCAACATAAATCCAGTTTCCATTTACAAAGAAAATTTAAGACACATAATGAAATGATTCTGGACTGAATCAGATTATGTATAATCCAGGACAGGCTGGTGATTTTGCAGAGATCACGCTCCAAGAATTTGCCTTCAAGACAGAAAACTTACAGCCACATGTCCATTTTCTTCACTGAGGTACTGCTGGACATCATTCAGAGCTGCTAAGGCACACTGTCTTAAAGGAAAAAAGACACATGCTAGTTTAACTAATTTAATTATCCATAATCATGCTTAGCACTACACAACTCTTTGCTTTCAAAGTGCTGAAGAAACATTAGTCAGTCATCAATATATTTGATATGTACTATCTCCGCATTACAGGTGGGGAAATGGGCAAAGAGGTGAACTGACTTGCCCAAGGCCATAGATCACAGGCATGCAGCTTTGGACAAAAACGAAAGCAGACCTCCTCTGGCAATCTGACATGTTGCACAGGTCAGCACATAACATGCAGAATGTTCTACTGCCCAGTTTACAACGCTGGATCATTGTTCACAGATCCATAAAATAATATTATAATAAAAACGCCACTTAAACTGAAAGATTCCCCCGTCTTCTCCCCAAAACACTTATCCATGGGCAGTTGACTCTTAATTTGGTTTTCCAGTAAGAAAACATGGTTGCTCACTGTTCTGAGTTGTGGCCTCATTTTCTTAGGTTAAAATGAATAATTGTTGCAGCTATTTCTCAGTAGTCTACTTGCTTTGGACTTCCATGATGGATTTCTTATGGTTTTTCTCTTGTTTTTAGCATGCTCAACTCTCATTTTGTCTTAAATTTAGTGTGTATTCGTTTTAATGTAAATTAACACAACCACAGCCACTAGTCTGAAACTGAATCACAAATGAGACAATATAATATTTAGAGTTGGCTGGAAGAACACAGAAAACCCTCCAATTTTGATTTAAAATGGCTTAACGTTCAGATCAATTTTCTTCCACTCAATTATTTGACCAGATCTAGTAATAATCTCAAAGTGAAATAAGATTTTCAGTATCTAAATAATACTATGGATAATGTCTGTTTACTCTTTGTGAAATGGACAATTTATCTACCAGGAAATGGTATTTCACATAATCCATCAGATAGCAACAATCTTTGCTAACAACCAACCTAAGTGACATATGGAAGCTGCCAAACAGGCTGTATTTGGCTTAATATCCTACAATGGGTTTTACTGGCATCGCTTCTCTATTTTAGATTCCGAAGTGAAATGTCTAGTTTTCCAAGTGTAACTGATATTCTGTGCTCTTGGTAAAAACTTTGTCTTAAAAGAAAAAAATGATTGCTTTTTAATTCCAACAACTTTTACATTGCAAATATTTCTATACCAACAGCTACTTGTTAATAGAGTTTGGAAGTTAAGATGCATGAATCAATCCTTCAATAACTAAATACACTTCCCATTCCCTTCGCAGCAAATGGGGCTGATTTGATCATGTGTTTTATCAATTACTGTAATTCCAGTCTTTTAGTCTAATAAGTGTCATGGAGGCACATTAAGCTGAATTTTAGCTATAATTAAAAAGGTAGAGACTTAGGAGGCCAATGAAACGCATCTCTCTCATGTCACAACCACACAGGAGGTTCTTCTGCAAATTGCCCTGTTCCTTGTATTAGTGATATTGCTTGTTGAAAGAGAAATACAAAATACTGAATGGAAGGTCTCAGTGATGGGCGGAAAAAGACACAAATTTCAAATATTTGGTTTTGCATCACAATTCAGAGAGGATTTGGCTCCCTCTTGTCCTGCTGCCCATCTGCCTTTCTTATCTCTGCTTCTGTGATAGAGAATCTTTCTCCCCAACTCCATACCAGTGGTTCTCTCACCATGACCAGCAGCCTTCCCTCCTCACAGTTTGGAGGAGTTCCATCTGCTTTCTTTGCCCATAGTATTTACCGCTGGTGCTCCGCTCCCTCCGCCTAATTTCCAGCCATAGCAAACAGAGAGCTAATCAGTGCAATTCACCAGCAGACTTGACTGCATACAGAATACGAAGAAGTTCTCATGCTGTCGGACAGAGACAGTGCAGCTCCAGCTCCCTTGAAGCACCGATTGGAATATATTCAAATACACTTTAAATCAGAATAGAAATTCTAATATGAGTGGCAAAAGAGAAAAAGATAGGTACGCACCCTTTTTGGCAGTGGGAAAAAGGGGACAAAGGGAGTCTACTTATTCACCACCTTAGAAATACTAGGAATATCAAGTCTCATCTACTCTGTTTTTATTGGCAGTCTACTTGAGGTACCTGTGAAATGGAATGGCAGCATTCACAGCCTGTTGAAGGGCCAGAGACTTTAACTAACTGCTTTAGTTGTTTGAGTTAAAACAAAATGTTAAATTAAATTTTAAACAGTCCAAACAAAATACGCTGCCTCTGCTCCTCTAAGTATCAGGAAGTAGCTGCGTTAGTCTGTATCCACAAAAACAATGAGGAGTCTGGTGGCACCTTCAAGACTAACAGATTTATTTGGGCATAAGCTTTCATGGGTAAACTCATGCCCAAATAAATCTGTTAGTCTTGAAGATGCCACTGGACTCGTCATTGTTTTTGCTCCTCTAAGATTTCATTTCTTTGGTATCTAATATAGTCCTATAGAGGTCTCCAGGGCATACACAATCAGAATACACAGCAGTTCCCAAAAGTACATTACAAAATATCATTAGAATTAAACTATATTTCAACTTACTTTCTGATTTTCAAGCCCTCTTCATTGTCTGGCAAGAAGAACTCAAAGGATTTGTATGTTTTTACCAAATCTCGACGGTACTGACCAACATTAAATTCTGTGGAGAAGAGTCACTATTAGTTGGGATTAATAATCCTGCAAGTAATTAGCATTTAAAAAAAAATCACATTTAATGACAGTTCTGAAACAAATTCACCTCCAGGAACAGACCAGTCTAGTTTGTACCTGGACAACAAAACTAGTTATACTTCTCATTTCAGTAAAGAAATGCCTTGTGGTTACAAAATAGGACAAAGTGTGAGAAAATTTGGGTTCTATTCAACAGTCTTCTGCGCACCTTTAGGCAAATCAGTTCACTTTTCTGTGCCTCAGTTTTCCCACCTGTAAAATAGGTTAAGTTACTTCCTTCCTCACAGAAATGTTGAGTTAATTTAATTCATTTCTGTAAAGCACTTCAATAATCTTTTTTCTTTCCACAAATTATTTTAGTGAAATTGTATTTCCAGAGCACCTAATATCCAAAGGTTAATATTACATAAAGAGAAAAAAAAGAGTTATATGTGGAATTAGTCAGCCTAGTTTTTGGCCAAATACATCTTACTTCCTCCTCTCTCCCCCAACATACTGTACTATGTGAACACAACCTATTTACTTATATTCTATAAGAAGTAACAAGTGTATATACCATCCTGAAAAACTTCCTATGGGTTAAAAATGTATAGAAGGGCACAAAGTGCAGGGCATTTATTGCACATATGCTGAATAAAATGTGCTGTCATTGATCAAAGGGCAATTGTCTTGTGTCTGGACAAAGGTCTATGCAAGCAGGAGTGTCACAGCACAGGTGATCAAAGGCACCAGTATGACTTTGACAAGCACAGTTTGACTTAGCAAACAAATCAAATGGAACTGTACCAGAATTAAGTTTATAAAATAAGGTTCTGAGTACAGCAACTAATGTTAATCTTCTTTTGTGTTTAGGGGTTTTCTTTGCTGTACCTTGAGCATTTGTTTAAACTAACCTGGATTGAACATTCTGTTTGAGGAACTACTGCTACTTGCCAGTCTTCATTTCCAGAAGGAGGTAAAGAAATAGCGGAAATTAACTACTGAGCTGTTGTTCAGACTCTCCTGACAACAGCATTAAAAAGGGTCACAGACTAGGAAATTAATAGTAGCTTAATCCTGGACAAAACATACTGCTGAACTGTAACAGTCATCACAATAAATTAGCTAGTACAGCCGGTGGAAACTTGAGTAACCAATTGAATGGCATCTATGTCTTGAGTGGCATCAGGACAATTTCCATACAAACTAATCATCGTATAAGAACCCAAGAGAAGAATATGCAGAAGAGGGAAAGGAACTTTAAGAATGATTTTTTTTTGATTAAGAAAAAGATCTTTTCTTCATGTCAAAGCCCTTTAAAATTAAGGACTACCGAAAAGTACAGTTTGCAAAATTAGCCATGCACGAAATTCTTTCTAAAAAAGATTCTATATTGCTTCTCCCTAGGGCACCCTTTCCCTTATGATTAGCATCTATTCAATGCAGAAATCTCACTGAAGAAACCCAATTTAATTTAGCATCTTGTGGTCCAAATGTAGTACACAGTTTGGGATTATCCAAAAGAGCCTACGGAAGTAGAATACCCAAATCTCACTGAAATTCAATTGAATTTGAGCACTTAGCTCCCTTAGGCTACCTGGATTTGATTTGATCGGAAAGGGTAAAAGCAAATGTCTAATTATTTTTTAAATAATTCTCATTATGGGAGCCTCAGGCTATCTGTCTCAATGTTCTTTATTTCATTTAACATGAGCTATGTGAGAAGATGCCACTCATCTGACCCTGGATTTTTGATAATCTAATAATTTTAATATCCACATCAAAGGCTATAAAATCTTACTATACTGAGTACATTCTGTTATTTTTAAATGACATTAAGAAACCTCAGAATGAAAAGGGTACAAGACCAGACATTTATTACTTAAATACCATCCATCAAGTTAGCCTACGACAACAGAGTGATAGACTACGCAAGAGCTATCTATTCGATCAGTGGAAAGGTATTTTAAACTGATTCAACTCTGATGAAATTGCATTCATGATGACAAAATAACAAGCTGTTCCTCTGAACCTAAAGATTAAATGCAAGATATATTTTCCAACAGCAGCAAGGAGGACTAGACTACAG
Organism: Gopherus evgoodei; assembly: GCF_007399415.2. Classification (NCBI taxonomy): domain Eukaryota; kingdom Metazoa; phylum Chordata; order Testudines; family Testudinidae; genus Gopherus; species Gopherus evgoodei. Next base: position 88,443,936 of record NC_044328.1, read on the forward strand.
ATCATATGACTGTAAATCCCCAGCAGCCATTATCAGGACAACCCTCACTGACAGCCTAGTCAGGAATTAGAAATAGCAACAGAACCATACAAATGGCAAGGTTTGTAATGGAGATGATACAGAAGGATTCCCTTCCTGAATACCCAGTTCATTTTAAAATTTTAATTTTTAAAACACAAACATTTAAATTTACAGACCTGTTATTTAAGTTTGTGGAACTTTTACCACAGTTCAAGCCAATTATCCCTGCCTACTGCAATTGATAAGCCCTCTTCTCCTCCAGCACCTCATGCCCGCCAGCAGCTCTGCCAATCAACTCCTCCCTCTCCCTCCCAGCGCCTCTGGCACACCATGGAACAGCTGTTTCGAGGCATGCAGAAGGTGCTGGAAGGGAGAGGCAGGAGTGGGGACCAGACATGCTTGGGGAAAGGAACAGGAAGAGGCAGGGTGGGAAGAGGTGGGGCCAGGGTGCAGCATTGGGAGGATGGGGCAGGAAGAGGCGGGGCAGGGATTTACGGAAGGAATGGAGTGGGAGCAGGGCTTGGGGCTGAGCAGGGGTTGAGCACCCCCTAGGACAACTGGAAGCCGGCGCCTGTGGATGAGACCCACAATCTACTCTTCCAATCTTGGACATGGATAGTGTCTTGCGCGTCTTACGTATTGTTCAACACAGGATTTTTGCTTCGCCAAGTTGAATGTGCAGCATTTATCTCTTTGAGTTCAATAACCATCCCTGATAAGCACGATAAGGCAGTACAGGAATCTTGGCTACTATAATAGCTTGCTGAATTTAAAAGGATATATTACACTTAGTTACCTTATTTTAAAAAAAAAAAAAGTTTTAAAAAGTCAACGTAATAGTTAAATTTGCCCCATCATCTGAATAGGAGATGTCAACAGCTGGCACAGCCTTGTAAGTTATTTTTCTTAATGTGCAAGCAAGTTTTGACTCTGTAGGAATGTTAATTTTGGTTAGAAGAAGCTTCGGGGGAAGAGAGAGAGAGAAAAAACTGCGAGAGCAGCAGGAGAGTTTGCTCTCTGCCTTGGGCTCGGATTCCTCTCTGAGAACTAGACAGCAGTGTTGGCCTGAGTTTCCTATAAGAAGGCAATGGTCTGCATGGCTGTCTCATTTCATGACTGCTGCATGTGTATAAAAAAAAAGCAGGTTACACTTTAAAAGGTACCCTGAATCTGAATCAGTGATTTCACCTCCACTGGAAACCAAACTGCAAGGCCCTGGATTTTTGCTACAACTCAGAGAGGACACTGGTGTCAGAACTGAAACAATATTTTGGAAATATTATATGTACACCCCACTCTTCCACAAGAACTCTTAGCATCTATCACCTACCAATAAGCTACATGCCATTTCCATAATCATCTACCTAATGCAAATAATGTTAGATTTATAAAATTATAAATATTTTAAAAATTCCAATCCTAAACTTAATAGGAAGGGTTTGACAAAGTCAAATGGCAGTCTAAATACAGCCCAGAACACATTTTCCATATTTCTTTTTTTTTCCTTCAAAAGCAGTTAAGAAATGAGTGTCTGATCTTAATATACGCCGTCAGAAGTTTGACCTTTCACAATAGCTATGTTGTTTAACTGCACTACAGGTAGATATCTATAGTATGTATATGGCCCCCATTACTGTAGTAACATACTGAGTCTTTACACTTAGTAATGGGTTGGTTAAGTCTTCCAAACTTTAGATTTGTAGTCATCTCTAAAAGATTCAGAGTCCCTGCCCACTCCACAAAATAAACTATTACTTTATTTTTACTTAGTGCCTTTATTTGAGGCTCTCTAAGTGCTTTACCAACATTACCCAGTGAGCAACAATGAGATAGATACTATTACATCCATTTTATGTGATAAAGATAAAGAGTAGCACAGAGAAATTAAGAGATTGCCTCAAAGGTCACATAGAAAGGCAATGGTAAAGTTAGGAACTGATTCAAGGAGTGCTAACTCAGGCCTCTCCAGTAAACAAAATCTCTTCTCAGATACCAAAACAAGTTAGTCAATTGTAAGAGTCAGTACATGGAAGATAAAAGCAGAGAGTTCATTCAGGAATCTGTCTAGAAAAAGGGAAAAACTGATCAGACAAAACAGCTGATATACAGAATGAAATTTAAATGGAATAAAGAAAGTAAGTATACACCGAATGAAGGACATTGACAAGAGGGTAAGAAGAAACAACAGGGAAATACATAAAAAAAGCTAACACTCCCAAAAGAAACCTTGTGATGTAAAGGAAAGCAGAACAAAACCTTTTGTAGGCACTCCAATCCAGTTTAAGTAGCGTGTCAGTTTCTTGGAGATGTACGTTTTCCCTCTAGCTGGGAGGCCCACCATGACAATCAGTGTAGGACAATTGGTCATACAGACTGAAAGAAAAAGAAATGTTTACAATTAACATGACACCAAGCAAAGGCTCAAGTAAAACCAGGACATTATGGAGTGTAAGCCCTTAAGGAAGTGGCTGGTCAGACAGGTCATGCATTCAGTGGTTATTCCATTACAGCATTCCATTTACACCACTTTCAAAGTTTTCCCTAGCATGCAGTGCAACTGGACTCTGCTCTAATTTGTCCACAGCTTTAGTGAAGTGAGTCAGTGGAAGCTGTGCAACACTGGACATTTATCCCTGCTTTGTGGATAACAAACAATAAACTTACACATCTGCATTCATATTAAAAAACAACAGGGGTGCGCGTGGGTGTGAGTTTTACGATGCCTTCTACTTCAGTTCTGCATTTACATCGAAAGGACAGAAATGTTTGTCTCATTTTCAAAACTTTCCATTTTTAACGTCTTCTTAAAATGCAAGATTTCAGCCCTATTAACCATCTCCTTTTCTGTTTTTCAAGTGGAGATGAAACAAACATGACTTCTGCTGTTTAATACATCACAGAGTTCCCTATCATACCAAAACAGCACTCTCTTGTTCTTTCCAAACACTATTGATGTCACCACAGCTCTAGAAACAGTGCTTGTGTTAACTACTGTCCAGCCAACAGAGGATAAAGTAATAAAACATCACCACAACTATAATTCTCAATATATATGCTTAAAATTAGATAATTTCATGAAATTATACTTTAAAACAAGTTAAATTTCCGGTTTGGAAACCTTGGCAGTATTCCTTTCAAATGGCAAGTGTTTCAAATACTTCTAGTAGTAAAACAGTATGGATTCAACTACCTTCCTTGAATCCATCATGGCTACAAATGAAACTTTATAGCACAAGGCTGCCTAAAAGTAAAGAACATATGTAAATAGTCCAGGGCCTTTATAACAATAAAAAACAAACAGGCAAACAAAATAGATAAGTTTTTTTTTCCCCCTGGCTTAATTCAGACATTAATTTCCTTTCTCTATAGCACTTTCTCTATAGTTCTTACCTGCTCCTGCCCCTCCCTCCCAGAAAGACCCAAGCACTGCCAAACAGCTGTTTAGTGGCACTTGGGATTTTCTGGGAAGGAAGGCGAGGAGTGGAGACATGGGGCTTCTCTGCTCCTCCCCCTCCCTCCCAGAAAGTCCTAAGTGCTGCAAAACAGCTGTCTGGCAGTGGGGGAAGCCCTGGGAGGGAGGGGGAGGAAGCGAAGAAGCAGAATTTGTGCAATGCTCCCTTGTAAAGTCACTGCTCTTCCACAGAATCTTAGAAGCAGGCAGCCATGACGTGATAAGGGAGCACTGCACAACTTTAAACAAGCATGTTCCCTAATTGAGCAGGGACGTAACATTGGAACAAAGTTAAGTGGGACAATGTTAAATGAGGAGTTACTGTACTGTATTGTGCAAAGGTTGCATAAAGTAACCTATTTTTCCAGGAAAATGGATGGATCAGAATAGAAATTTAAATTCCTTTCAGATTGCATGTCATTCTAAGACGCCAGAAAGACATTGGTACAAACTTGTGCAGCTACCAAACCAAGCAGTACTGTCTGTGTACGGGCTTTGAAGTTCTTGTAAAACCAGGACCATAATGTCTTCTGGTACATTTTTCCTCTCTCTCAATTCTGTGAACTGTAATTCCAAATAGCAAGGAGGGGGGATACAAGAAGTTTGCGAAATGGAAGAAGTATGGTATTTATTCTCCTGTCAGCTTTTCTCACAAGCTCCCTGAAAAATCCCAGATACGAGACGAGACATCATTGCCAGGAAAAATCGAAGTGACCCTAGAATGTCCAAGAGATGTATCATTATTTACATCTTGCAGATTTCATTTGAAATACCCAACTTGAATTTTGAACAGTTATCCAGAGAAAGCACTGGAATACAAGTTGTAGAAACTGACAATAAGCAATTGATTTGTATGCAATTGATGTGCTGAGAAAGCTCACAGTGCTGCTTCACTCAACATACTCTATATGGGGCCTGTGTAAACGAAAAAGATTTTTTTTACTTTCTGAACAGAATTTCCAGATTTTAACATGACATGTATGGCTAACATATATGACTTCAAAATTATTCTTACAACAAATACTGACATTTGCATAGGGTGAGCAATGCAAATTCAACTTTCTTCCCACAGCAGTCATTTCACAGAACACTTACAAAGACTTGTAATACGGCATTACAATGGACACCACTTTCCGTACTGCTGAACTAGCACAGATTCCTATGGCACATCTACTCAAGCACAAGCATGCCAAGCTAGAGTGTAAATCAACAGCGCTCCAGCATACTGTGCACTCTCCATGGGAACCCTGCTGAAGCACACTAAAAGTTCCCTAGTTTGAAAATGCACTTGGGAACTGCTAGTGCACATCTGCAAGGTACCCATGGGCAGTTAGTGCACAGCATGCTGGAACGCTGTACACTTACATCCCAGCTTGCCACACAGCAAGTGCTCATGTAAATATGCCCCTAGTCTTCATGTTGCAGACCTATGAACTGTTCAGAACCATCCAGCACTATTACCTCTTTTACGATAATGTAATTCATTGACAAACATATGAATTGCCATTCTAATTAGATCAATGGCCCACATTGCTCAGGGTTCCATCACAGACTGGTGCTAGATTCCATAGAAGAAGCTGTAAAACCCACATCAATTATGCAACATATCCATGATGGACATTTCTTCTGAATGCCACAGATCTAGTGGCCAAGTTATATGCAGAAATACATGGGTTGATAGCCTTTACACATTTTATTCCATAACTGTGAAGAGCAGTAGCATAAATATGACTAATGTTTTTTCCTTAACTATGCTTAAGACTGAGAATAACTCCCATAAGTACAATTTCATGAGGCTCCCTTTATTAGGAACCTATGCTCCTGCTGTTTAACATATGCACCGAATCTGATGCTCTAATCACTATAGGCACAATTCTTTGGATATGTCACCCTACTATTAGAAAGCCAAGGGAATAATTTGCTGATCCCAATTACAACGGTAGCCCTGATTCCCACTCTCACTAAATATTTCAGTTATAAATGCCAAGTTGGTTGGGGGGATGCCTTCTATCTATAAAGAGACTGGTACCAATAAGTGACAGCTACTACATATGTAAGGAAAGAGGAACAAAACTAAATTCAGCCCTAGCCTTTAAGGCACTATAATCTGCAGGACTGTGTATTTACTTAACTCCACAGTCCTGCAACTAATACTGTAACTAACGTTAGAGGAAATACTCTATTACGCTTGAAATATTTCAGCAGTAAGGTAGCTTGAAGACATGTGTGTCCTCAGCAAGGACCAGCCACCTGGGAAGTTTAAACTTCTGAAGTTCAGACTTTTGAATTCAGCAGGAACAAATGAAGATTTTTTTTTACTTTTTCTCCCTGCAACAATCGCCTAACCAAAAAACCGAGTACACTAATTCTTCTAATTAGTGTCCAGGGGGGAAAAAGTCACATTTAGCTGAGACCAGGTATTAAATGTCAGAAAAAATACAAGAACTTTTTGGGACGTTTCAAATATACAGAAAAAGGAGACAACAGAAGTTTTCACATAATCTTAACTATAGATTTCTCTCCTGACAAAGTACAACACATGTACAGAAACGTTACTGCATGTGTTCATTTAGTTCATAGCATGGGAAGTGACTATGACCCAAGGGCTAAGGTGATGCAGCTTAAGAAATTCCACCATGCCAATGTCAACTGCTGAAAAATGTAAACCCTTTTTTTAAAAATAACTGAAATTTCCCTATTTTCACATCCCCCTGTGAACAATGCCACTTAGTATTGGAAGCTGAGCTTTGTTCCTTTCTCCGTTTCCCGACAACTAGTTGAGAACCCACCCCCCCTTGGGCTTTAATGTCTTTCAATTTAATTAAGAGACAAGAAATAAAAAATTGATCTAATTAGTCTGGATGGCCTGTGCTCTTTAATTATTAGTGCACCCAATGAAAAGGAAGGAGGAAAGAGGGATAGGAAAAGGATAACCGTTATAAAACCTCAAACTATAAAATTATGTTTACAACACAAAATGTTTAAAGAGGAAAATTGTATTACTACCACTAAAACATAGTGCAAGCATTATTTTAATACTATGGCAGTGATTAGCAGAATTGCCACCAATGCATTCAGGGTATACAGGGTCTACAATAATTCTCGCTTCCCAAAAGAAAAATACTACAAGAGTATTCTTAATAGAAACTGACATTTCAAGAACACTATAATACCTTACTATATTCACTACCATGCAAAATGGCAAAAGGAATCTGGACTGCTACAATCCAGTACTTCATGACCATATTGCATACTTCACTCAGCCGTTTTAGAAATATATGTAATGCATGCAAGAAAATAAGATGTTTTTTAACCAAATAGTCACAAGCTTATAGAACTAAACACATCAAGGAAAGTATTGTGTATTCACCCTGTCAAATCAATTTCCTATTATCAACAACAGACAGAAATTGTCATATGGCCACGAGTTATAACAATTGGGAAAAACATAAATATAGTTTGTTATCCTGATGAAAATGTGACTATGTGAAATAGCATTGTTCATACCAACCTGGCACTCCATACCAAATGTTTCATTTTAGATTCCATATGAATTTTGGAAAAAGAAAGGAAATAGGTTCCCACAATAAAGTAAAGTTAGGATTGTCCAGTAGCCTTTTAAAAGCAATAATGAGCATAAAGGAGTTAAAATTATTAACTTCTGAAGACTGAGGAAAACCAAGTGATGTTTTTATTTCCTCGTACTTGCACTATTTCACAATAGATGTGCACATGCTGTGTCAATGTTTTGAAATCAGACCAAAATGTTTAACAAGTGATCTTGTGAAACTTATGTCTTAACTTATTGTTAAGTTTACATACTGCCTAAAAATTATGTTTCACTTATGTGAGTGAAAATGTCCCTCCCCTTCCACATACTTAAAACTGATGAATAAATTTCTCATTTCTATTTGGCACTTAAATCAACTTTTATGGTCAATAGAAGTATTAGGGTATCACCCAAAGCACATTGAAGACAAGAACCTTTCCATTAATTTCAATGGGCTTTGTATCAAAGCCCTTAGTCTCTGAAATTGAACTACTATTTAGCTCTTAGAAAGAGCCACACCATCCTTTCTGACTAGAATAGACAACAGAGGGTTGAAAATACCTCCCTCCCAAATAAGACGGTTCTACATATTGTGTCCCATCTTACGTCCTGTCAAATTTAACTATTTTTGTTTCAGTGTTTTGCAAACACATGTTGATCTTGAAGACAAAGAAGAGGGCAGCGGTAACCGTGGCCTGATTCTCCTCCAACAACAGATAGCAGCTACATTTCTAACAAAGTGCTTAGAAAAGAAATTCAAAACTAGGAGTGCCCTATGGGTTGGAAGATGAGCCAGTGATGCAGTAAATTTTATAAAACTTTACATACACAAGTTGAAGCAGCATCCATTTATATTAATTCTGCCCAGCATTTCTAATGTATTACTTTGTCTTTGAAGCCATCCAGTTTCATTACCAGGACATTGAATGATAGGGTTACACTATGCTGCACCTTCTCCTACTTTGCTCCCTCTCCCGTACCTATAGCAGCTTTCCCACCCTCAATTCTTTGCAGTCAGCACAGATACACACTTATGATGCATATCCTGACAGCTTCACTCAGTCCCATCTGTCTCTGATTGTCACCTTCTCTCCTCCCACCTTTCTCCTGTCTCCAAAATTCTTGTGTGTACTGTCTACTCCTGCTGCCAAGGCAGATTTCCCCTCCTACCTAGCTTCTGCCCTTTTCATTTCAACAAAAGTATCTTGACCAAGGAGATTCACAAACTAGCGAGGGGATGGAGCACTGCTCTGCCCTTGCTCTAGATCCATATGCAGTCTTTAGACGGATTATTGTGGTTATCCTCCTTCATGCCTCTGGTTCTCCCCTTGCTTTACTGATTTATGCTCCTTATCTGTGGAAATCTCTAAGAGTTCATTTGTATGTTCTCTCCCTTTCATATCAAGTTCAATTACCACCTTCATGTGGGTGATTCCTAATCTACCTCTGCTTTCCAACTGGTCTTACATTTAACTCTTTGTCAGATATCTATCCCCTGGACATCCCAAATGCACTATATGCGATATGGAGCATCCTTGCTCACAGTTCCTCTCCACAGCCTCTCTTCTGCCAGCATTGACTAATCCAGTACCCTGCTGAAACCAGCCTTGTAATCTTGGCATGATTTTCAACATATCCATTCACATTCCTGTTCTTCTCAAATCCTGTTTCTTTTCCCTGTATGACATCTTCCCTATCCCAAATACTCAGGCCTTGGCTACATTGGCGCTTTACTGCACTGCAACTTTCTCGCTCAGGGGTGTAAAAACACCCCCCTGAGCGCAGCAAGTTACAATGCTGTAAAGCGCCAGTGTAAACAGTGCCCCAGCGCTGTAAGCTAATCCCCTCGGGGAGCTCTCTCCCAGCACTGGCGCCGCGACCACACTCGCACTTCAAAGCTTTGGAGTTTTGAGTGTAGCCAAGCCCTAAACTGCTCATCTAAAGTCACTAGATTTACAGTTTATTACAATAATCTGTAACTCACTAACCATCCCTTTTTGTTTTATGACTACAGGAATGTTAATGGACCACTTCACCTTGAATTGTCCCTTAGAATATGTGCTAAACTATCTGTTCAATCTTGTATTTAGCTGTGACACTCTCCATACCTTTCCTAGACCTGAAAAAGAACTCTGTGTAGCTCTAAAGCTTGTCTCTCTCTCACAAACAAAAGCTGGTCCAATAAAGGAGATTACCACACCAACCTTACCTCATTTTGGTCATCTAACATTTTATATTGCAACCTTCCCTTCTCTGAGCTACCTACCTTTCACTACTTTCTCTTCCCTCCTCTCACCTATCCAAAATACTGTTGTTGTTGTCGTCGTCATCTTCTATAGCTGCTCTGCCAACCATCGTCCCTTCTCCCCATTTAAGCCCCTTCATCGTGTTTTACAGATAACTGTATATAAAGGCCCTACAAGTTCTTAAAGTAAGCTCTCCAGGGCAGTGACCATGTCTGTCTTTATATTTTTGAAAAAGTGACCTACTTTTACAGTGCTATATGAATCTCAAATTAAAAAAAAAAAAAAAAAAGGTTACTCAACTTGTCAAATTCTATCTTTAAGACTAACTGATGTACACAGTTCCAGGAAAAAACAGTTCCAGGAAAAACTATTTTTAATTGCAGGAAACATGGCCTTTATTTTTCACCTTTATTCTATAACCTTCCCTCTATCCCCCAAAAAAGTATTTAGCTTTAGTATATTTCACTGTTCTCAATTAAATCTCAGGTTTAGATTTGATTCCTAGATGCACAGAACTTAAAGCAACCCAACAGCTGAATCTAAAAGTAGCTTTGATCTAGGCCAATTATACACATACCCAGTTGCACCCAAACAAGAAGTTATAGAATGCTTTCAAGACAGACTACTGTAAAATTTAAGTGGAGATGTAAATAAAATTGACACTTAGCTGACTTTTAGTGAGTTTTATTCCCTTACTTCAGCTACAGTGTCATTTTGAACAATTTATTTTCACTTTACCTTAGCCAAATCTATACACTTTTTAAAAGCCCTATATTTTCACACCAAGCTGTCTCAGATGGTACTTTGTTGTGCTTTTTACTAGTCCAAAATTATACAGATTTTTATTCATGTTGGATTATCTTGGTCAAGGCAGAATCTAAAAATATTAGTGTTTCACGTGTTCTAACTGTCTACTGAGATACCTAACTATGGTTTCTTCCAACTCGGACAAGATTACTAAAGGTAACTGCATCCAGGGGATCCACTACCTATTATCCTGTCTCAATCTTAAAGAAAGTCCAATTAACCACAGGTATGCCATCGGAAGAGCCGAGTTACTTTAGAAATATATCAGGAAACAAACAATGACAAGATAAATAGAAAATAATACAAGTAATTTAAAGGGACATTATCAAGACAAAAGAACTAAATCCTTATCTCTTAACTGCCACTTTAGATCAATTCAGTTGAACATACTTTATTAAAAAAAAAAGTTTCCTTTCACCATTTATCTTGCTTTCTCTTCTTGCATTCTAAATAGCTTAGCCAATACCACCTCACTGTTTGTAACCTTGAGGTTAATCACTAGGTTTTGACATCCCTTCTCTGAATCATTTACTAACAAAGCCATATGCCAACCATGCTGTTGTACAAACAGCCTCACTATTTACCCCCTATGCATAATGAGCGTATTCTATAAAAATCTGGGGGAGGGATCCCATCCACACACACAGCAGTACATACACTATGTGAGCACAAAAATTTGGTAGGAAAGAGGACTGGGCAGTTACACGGATCTAGTTTTAGGCCTTGGCTACACTGGCACTTTACAGCGCTGCAACTTTCGCACTCAGGGGTGTGAAAAAACACCCCCCTGAGCGCTGCAAGATACAGCGCTGTAAAGCCTCAGTGTAATCAGTGCCGCAGCGCTAGGAGCGTGGCTCCTAGCGCTGCAAGCTACACCCGTAGAGGATGTGGTTTACGTGCAGCGCTGGGAGAGCTCTCTCCCAGTGCTGGCGCTCCGACCACACTCACACTTCAAAGCGCTGCCGTTTCAAGTGTAGCCATACCCATAGTGTCCTGCCTACACCGTAAAACACCTGATTTAAAGCCTGTTTTACAGGAAACAATCTCTGTTTCTGTCAAAGATGGTGGGACACGTGTAACACTCAGCATTGTGGTTCCGAACAGAGTATTAACAACGCTGCAGGTAGACATAGATTACATTTACAGCCAGCTAAATCACTTACTAGTTTCAACTAAAACCTACTTCACTGCAGCAGTCCACGCAAGAGATACACTTCTTGAATACTACAGTGCTAATAAGCGATGATCACATAAACACCATCCTATAGCAGAAACCTATTGACCACTATACTTACCTATATGCCTCTGGCTTTCATCCAGACCACATCACACAATCCACTGTCTACAGCCAAGCTCTAAGATACAACTGCACTTGCTCCAATCCCTCAGACAGAGACAAATACCTGCAAGATCTCTATCAAGCATTCTTAAAACTACAATACCCACCTGCTGAAGTGAAGAAGCAGATTGACAGAATCAGAAGAATACCCAGAAGTTGCCTACTCCAGGACAGGCCCAACAAAGAAAGTAACAGAATGCCACTAGCTGTCACCTTCAGCCTCCAACTAAAACCTCTCCTGCGTATCATCAAGGATCTACAACTTATCCTGAAGGATGATCCCTCACTCTCACAGACCCTGGGAGACGGGCCAAACCTCACCTACAGACAGCCCCACAACCTGAAGCAAATACTCCCAGCAACCACACACCACACAACAAAAACATTAACCCAGGAACCTATCCTTGCAACAAAGCCCATTGCCAACTCTGTCCACATATCAAGGGACACCATCACAGGACCTAATCACATCAGCCACACTATCAGAGGCTAATTCACCTACATATTTACCAATGTGATATATGCCATCATGTGCCAGCAATGCCTCTCTGCCATGTATATTGGCCAAACCGGACAGTCTCTATGCAAAAGAATAAATGAACACGAAACAGACATCAAGAATTATAACATTCAAAAACCAGTCAGAGAACACTTCAGCCTCCCTGGTCACTCAATTACAGACCTAAAAGTCGCAATTCTCCAAAAAAAAAAAAAAAAAAAAAAAATTCAAAAACAGACTCCAAAGAGAAACTGCAAAATTGGAATTAATTTGCAAACTGAACACCATTAAATTAGGTTTGAATAAAGATTGGGAGTGGATGGGTCATTACACAAAATAAAAAAATATTTCCCCATGCTAATTTTTCCCCTACTGTTACTCACACTTTCTTATCAACTGTTGGAAATGGGCCACTCTAATTATCACTACAAAAGCTTTTTTATTCCTGCTGATAATACCCACATTAATTGATTAGTCTCATTAGAGTTGGTATGACAACACCCATCTTTTCCATGTTCTCTGTTAATATATATCTTCCTAATGTATTTTCCACTGCATTTTCCACTGCATGCATCCGATGAAGGGGGTTTTAGCCATTGAAAGCTTATGCTCAAATAAATTTTTTAGTCTCTAAGGTGTCACAAGTACTCTTTGTTCTTTTTGCTGATACAGACTAACAGGGCTACCACTGTGAAACCTGTTACTAGTTTCAGACTCAGTTAAAAAACTGTAATGTAGACAGGTGTTAAAACAAACTAGTTAGTTTCATTTTCTGGTTCTGTGCTCCAGCACAGCATTAGCTTGGAGCTTACAACAATTAAAGGAGTGAAAGTTTTCATTGCAAACATACCTTTTTTTAATTAATATAAACATGTATATGCACAATTAGGATTTATACTTATTTTTGAAACCAAAACCTTAACTTACATCAGTTAAAAATAGAATACTATAACAAACATATAAAAGGTGAAAAAGGTTGGCCAATCTGGAAAGATGTGCATGAGCAGAAGAAAACATTTTAAGAATTCATATTTATTTTTGTGTTATCTAATGCTCTGTTGAAAAGGCTTCTTTATTTAAATAGACCTTGCCTGTGAAAGAGTTATAGAATTTTACCAAGAAACAGGACAGTCTAATAACAACAGTCACAAGTCTACGCTGGTTACTTGTTATTTATAACCATCAGAAGCCACTTACCTTTTTTGAGAAGATTCATGCAGATAATCAGTTCACTGATTTCTAATACACATTTCCATTGTATACATGAAATTTTAGTTTCTTCAGGTCTTCTTTTTAAGAAGTATTTTAACTATCTAAAAGCTGCCACTGTAACAAATTATCATCTGTTGAAAACAGATACAAGTTTGACTGAAGTAACTGTGTAAGTCTTCCAAAGTGTTTCTTGCAGTAGCAATTGATATTTTAAGTAGTTTTCCATATTATAGACTCATAGACTCATAGACTCTAGGACTGGAAGGGACCTCGAGAGGTCATCGAGTCCAGTCCCCTGCCCTCATGGCAGGACCAAATACTGTCTAGACCATCCCTGATAGACATTTATCTAACCTACTCTTAAATATCTCCAGCGATGGAGATTCCACAACTTCCCTAGGCAATCTATTCCAGTGTTTAACTACCCTGACAGTTAGGAACTTTTTCCTAATGTCCAACCTAAATCTCCCTTGCTGCAGTTTAAGTCCATTGCTTCTTGTTCTACCATTGGAGGCCAAGGTGAACAAGTTTTCTCCCTCCTCCTGATGACACCCTTTAGATACCTGAAAACTGCTATCAGGTCCCCTCTCAGTCTTCTCTTTTCCAAACTAAACAAACCCAATTCCTTCAGCCTTCCTTCATATTCTATTGCTCTTACACAATTTGTTTTAATTGAATGAACTAATTCATATGCAAAAATTAGTTTCATAGTCTATCTGACAAATCAATCTTTAGGAGCATTTTTTAATGGATGGACCAAAGTGATACTTTAGATCATGTAAACATGATTGTGGATATTTGCCTTAAAAGTCAACAATAACTGCAGTCCATCCACTACTGAATTCAATACTATTGAAAACACTTGGCCGAATAAGGCTGTCATGACTTAAGCATGGCAGGGTTTTAATTCAACTGAGACAAAAGTTCTGTGATGAAATCTCTTACAAAATTGACTACAACGTTACAAAACCTGAAACCATAAGTCCTAATGCCCAATAACTTGGTTGGCTAGACCTCAAAAAAAAAATCTATTAAGTGATGTAACAGATGGCTTAGTTAAACATTTCATTTAAAAAAATTAACTAATTTAGAATCATCTAAAAGCACCTGAAACATGTAGTTAAACTCCTTGGGCCAAACTGAGCTTTGGCCCAATGAGGTGTAACTCCATTAACTTCATAGAATCAGATCTGCTTATACCAGGTCTGAGCTCAGCCCACTGTTTTAAGACATCTTGCAGTTAAAACAAACAAATGAACAAAACCACATCAGGTGAAAATGTAGACACTTGTTATTTAACAGATCTGTTTTTGATGCAAATAAATCCTCCACGCAGCCTTAGCTACAGCCTTGTAAAAAGAGATAAATCCTGTGCCGAGCTAGAAATGATTTATGATATGGCAATACAATGAGTAAGTTAAACAGAAAGGAACTAAAAGGGAAACCAAAAGGATTTACTGCAGTCCAGCAGAAAGGGGAAAGGGTTTCACATGAGAGGAAGGTCCTTTTACCATTCATGTTCCTGTCTCAGGGCTACTGAGATCCACTAGTCGCTATAAGAATATTAATTTTCTTAACATCTTAACTTTACTTGGTTAATATGCAGTAAAAGAAACCAACACCACTAAAATGACTTTCCAGTCAGCATTCATTTACAGTATTTTTGGAAGAGAGACCTCACAGGGGGTTTTGTATGTTTTAAATACAAACTGTTTATATCTGGCCTATATTATTAAAACTGCCACACTGTAACATGGTAGTACCATGTATGGTTCAGTCTTGCAAGTGTAGATGGAACCAAACCAAATTTTAACTGAGTTACCAAGTCATGCTGCAGAAGACACATGAAGTTCAAATTTACAGAAAGGTTCTGGAATCCAGTTTGGTCCCATCTACACAAGATCAATAGTTGACAAGGCCTATCATGTTGTAACCAAGTCGCACAACAAACTAGTTTTTCTAGAATAGATGCGACCTTAGTGCGAGCTGTAGAATTCCAAAGCCAACCAAATGTTCTTAAAATGTAAAAGGCATGAGACATCTCTGTCATTCAGATTTATTTAGTGATTCTATAAGCACTAGCATAGCAAAATGTGCAAAGTACAAGAGGTTCCAAGCAACTCAGAGAGGGCTTTACTCAAAGGTCAAGTTGCATTTCCCTTCAGACTCTAGATTTCTACCTCAAGCCCCACAACTTCACCTCAAGGAAATATCCATATCACAAAACAGAGAGAACTTCCAGATGAATCATCTTATGCTTCCTAAAAGAAGAAAAATTACAGGAATCAGAAATTTTTCTCCATTTCTCAATGTGCCAAGTGTAGCTTACAAGAAGAAACTTGAAGATCATGCCACACTGTCCCTCACCATCGAAATTATACCCCCCCCCCCCACACACACACACACTTCTGGCAATGTCTCCCAATCCATACATTTTAACTCCTGCTCTGCCTCCACTGCCAAATCACTTGCTCAAAACAACTCCTGTGTTGTCCCCCTTCCCCAAGCACCTAACCCACGCTAGCCCTGTGGCCCATATATTCACAATTCTTGCACTCCTCCTCCAATCTTATCTTCAGAGCAGGTCTTGTTCTGCCCCTCAATTCCATCACCTCACTTCTATGCATCCTCCCCATCCAATTTCTTCATCAAGTTCTTTGCATCTCCCATGACCCACCAATTCTATCTCCATCTATTACCACTTCACCTGCATTGCCCCAACTCCAGATTTGCCCGAGACAGTGTTGTCCCTTCCCCCCGATTTCTACCCTAAACATGACCTCCTCCATTGTCTCCTATGACGAGTCTCATCTTGCACAGTCCCCTTCTATTTTGCCTCCCAAAAAACATGCACTTCTCCCCCAAGGTGTCTCAGTCCCTGCTACCGTAAATCCCGTACTGCTACATATTATCTTTTACACACTCACATCCCCTAGGTAAGCTGTTCCCTCTCCTGCCTTTCTGCTGCATACAACCAGCACTACACCTCCCCCAGACTCTATCCTGCTTGCCCAATCCCCTATCCATCTGCTGAACCCTCAACCCCTGTGTCTCAGCTCCCCCGATCCCTTTGTTTCTCCTGTTCCTGGTTGTAACGCAGCTCGCTCACTCCCCGCCGAGTGCTCACCCCCGCGCTGGGCGCTGTGCTTGGCCGGGAGCCCATTGTTGTAGGGCTCCCAGATCTTCTGCAGTGGGTTCTGCGTGAGCTCCCGGGCCGGCGACGCCGCCATCCTCGCATGGGGCCCGGATCCGCCGGCAGTAGTAGCGGCGGCTGCCACGGAAAAGCCGGGTGCTCTGAGCGGCAACGGGCGGGGTGTAGCTGCAGCTCCGCCTCCTCGGCTCACAGAAGCCCGGAACAAGGAGCCGAGCAGAGACTGAGCTAATGCGCCTCTAGTGCCGGACTCGAACAGGGCAGGTGAGGCGTGGGGGCACCGTACAACACCCCGCCCCGGAGCCTTGCACCAGGGAGGGGCGGCTAGCTCCGGAGCACCCACAAGCCGGGGCTACCCACCGACGCACACGGTGGGGGGACTGGAAGCGCCCTACTGCCCATTCAGTTCGCATGCCTCTGGGACAGATGGGAGGCCGAGAGAAACCAGAGTTCTTTGTTGCGGCACTTACAATGGTTCCAAGTGAGCAAACCCTCTCAAAAAATAGTCTCAATCATATAGCACCGCCCCCCCTTTTTTTTAAATGTATCATTGGGTCAAATAAATAAATAAAACCTACTGCTCAACCTACAGAAACGTCAGTGTCTTTTGCAATCCTTTTGCTGTTTACTGCTTCCGATGCCTGTGCTAAAATCACTTACCTTGGTTAACCATGCAAATAAATAAATATTTTAAAAAACAGAGACTGTACAGGAATCTCTAATTTTACTTCAGGTGTACAGGCTGACAATAAATCTACACTAGGTGTCGACCAGACTACATCTATGTAGTCAACTCAGTGCAGTTTTCTATAATATGAGGAAGCCTTGAGAAATTGTTGGAGCTTAATCTTACACTGCCTAAACTGTTGGCTGAATTTGACCAGACATCCCCTATTATGCTATATAACGGGTCAGCAACCTTTGATGCATAGTCGCCAGGTAAGCACCCTGGCAGGCTGGGCTGGTCTGTTTACCTGCCGCATCCGCAGGTTCAGCCAATCGTGGCTCCCACTGGCCGCAGTTCGCCGCTCCAGGCCAATGGGGGCAGTGGGAAACAGCGCGGGCTGAAGGATATGCTGGCCACCGCTTTCCACCGCCCCCATTGGCCTGGGATGGCGAACTGCGGCCAGTGGGAGCTGCTGATCTGTGGACGCAGCAGGTAAACAAACTGGCCCGGCTCACCAGAATGCTTACCCTGGAGGGCCGCATGCCAAAGGTTGCTGACCCCTCCTATATAAATTTGACCAGAGTGTCTCTATAGTGCTATATATATTTCTGCAGTTTGCAGGGGAAACTCTCCACAAAGATTTCCAAGGTAGGTACTCCACACTTTCTGAATAATCAAGCTTCTTAAATGTGTCTCAAACTGGACATCCAGAAATGGAGGCACTGAAAACCTCCACTCCGTTTTAAAAAAAAGTAGGCAACAATTTTTTATACCTTGGGTAAGGGAGGAAGGAGCAAGTTATTCCAGGGCTAGTCAAGAGCTAATTCTCCACCACAGTTGTTTACATTGATTATGCTGGTGAGGATACACATCTGTTAGCCTTTCCTCCTTCCACCTGTTCTGGAAAATGAGCCAGGTTTGAACCTCTATTCCAAACATGCCTCTTCTGCCATGAGCTACCCCTATACTGTAAATGACCTTTACTGCTGGCATAAAGAGGGACAAGGTTTATTTGATTCCTGATGCACAAGGAGATGGCAACCACACTTCGCTCTTTTCTGGAGCACAGTTTGGCCTGCCTATATCAACTGCTAAACATTGTTTGGCCATAGTTATATCAGATATGGCTCCTCCTTAAAAAGAGTCCAACTGCTTATTTTCGAGGACTCCACAGCTTCTTTTTGAAGCTCACAAACAAGGATTCAACATGACCCCTTTAGCAACTGGGATTTATTCTAAGATTAAATGGCCAATTAAAAAAATATTTGCATACAACTTTCTGCTTGCTTCTGAGGGGGTAATATATTTCAATTACACTACATATAAAATTTGATTCTAGGCAGGAGGCTTTTGTTACAGTTTAATGCTCCTTATTACTCCATTATCACAGCCTCATGCTGTCCTGAGGCTGACCCGGGCTGAAGAGGCAATAAATATAATACATTTTAATGTAGCATCTTTCATCCAAACCTCCCTCTCCCTCACACACACTACCCAAAGGAAAAGAAGGCTTGAACACTAAAGCATAGTGGCTGCTGTTGCTTGATGTGGTTTCCATTATATACAGCATTTACAGTTTGATTCAATGGCTCTCAGCACCCCCACTGTACAAATTGTTCCAGCAGCCTTGCACTAAAGGGATAAAGATACGAACACAAAATTACTTTCTGTACTCTAAATAATAATATGGTAATTTGTAGTTACACAGCAGACAGTACTCAATTAAAAAATAAGATTGCATTGTACTGCAGCCATTAACAATACACAAAATGTTATACACAAACACAGAGGTGTTCTCATTTTCTGCAGACGGACTTGTAAGTGCAATCAAACTGTTAGACTATTTATCAAGCTCTGTACCTCAGAATATTCTTTAAAACCATATTAAAAATACTGCACATCTGCAGTATACAATACTAAAACAGTAATGAAGTTATTTCTTATCCATATTTCTTCAAATATGTGAATGTCATCTTCTACACTAAAGGCTAAAATCATACCAAGATGTTAGTCTTTAAAAGGGACATTACACATTTAAGTTTTAATACACATTGTTTTCATAAAACTTTACATTTTGGGTAAAATGTAAGGTCACACAATTGGGCACAAAAATCAAGCGAATACAGTTGTGTCCAAACAAACATCTATCAAGGTTCTTATACTGGTGCTAATCACCCTAGTACCCAAGCATCTTCAGCATTTGAAACTTAAATATTTCAAACAGTTTAGGACATGACAGTAAATAAGACACATTCAAAATTCTTTCACTTATAATAATCTACATTCAATAAAATGCATTAAATATTCATTAAATCATTTTAACCTTTTCTATTTTCAATAAGTGTTCAAATGTTATGAGACTGACTTAAAAATTATGAGATTTAAAAATAAAAATAAATGGTGGGCTCTTTTCATTTGCTTTATGGGTTTTGAGCCTTTAGGGATTGTGTTTTCAAGCTTTTCTTCATAACCACAAAGGCTGGAAACTTACTTTTTTAAATGAAAGCTGAGATTCACACATAACCACAAAACCGGGGTTGTACGAAAAACACTATATATCACAAGACCCAGGATACAACTGCAAGAGTTGGCAACACTGAATATTTCTCCTCTCTCCCCTCAGCACTTCCATTTGCTTAGTTTCTCTCTCCCCTTCCATCTCATTTCTCCTTTAGTGTTTAGTGTTTCCCTGCAGGTCCATAGCATTCAGTATCATTCCCTCCCTGAAATTTTCTTTAACATTTGTCCTTGATCTTGTCTATCCAGGAGACTTGATAGCAATGGGAGAATGAGTTAAAATATGTCACAAGAGTCAATAAACTTAAAGCTGAGCAACTGAGAGAGAAACAAATTTTTATACTGCTCAAAACTCTTAATTTATTTGTTAATATCCATTTAATTCCAGTGAGTAATCAACATTTTGGAAAAAAATATTCATCTTTGTGAAAGATTCCGCACCTCACCCCTTCAACCGATGTGCAAAATCTCACAATACACATCCTCCAAAACTGACAAATAGTCCTCCAGTAAAGCCAAGCATGTCCAGATTTGACATTCCTGATATCTCCAAGACTAAAATAAGCAGAAATAATATTTTTACTTACAAATAAAAAACACACCTGTTTTTCAGGCCTTCTGGACACTTAAAAGTATGAAATAGCAAAAAGTCAATTTCTCCCCCAGTCCTTTGCAATTCATCTCTGAAAACTGACTATGGAAGAGTAACACCTTCCCCTCAACAGATTTGCTCCACAAATGCATCCAGAGACACAGCTTGTTTTAGTGACAAAAGGGCTAGATTTACAAAGGTATATTTAGGTGACTAAAAGGTGCATGTAGGTGAGTGCACTTTTGAAAACCCCAGCAGGAACCTATCAAAATCTTTAGCCACCTACATTTGTAAATGGAGCAACTTTAGACTGCTTTTGGCATTCACAGAGCAGGTGCATAGGGTAGACCATCGTGTTTGGGCTCATGAAACAAGCGCTGAATGGTAGGATCATATCATTATGCAAGTGTGGGATGATGAGCAGTGGCTACAGAACTTTCGGATGCAGAAAGCCACCTTTGTGGATCTGTGTGCGGAGCTCACCCCAGATCTGTGGCACAAGGCACCAGAATGAGAGCTCCCCCCCTCAGTGGAGAAGCATGTAGCAATTGCTGTGTGGAAGCTGGCAACTCCAGACTGCTACCGGTTGGTCATGAATGAATTTGGAGTGGGGAAATCGACCATTGGGGCTGCATTAATACAAGTTTGCAGGGCAATAAATTACATCCTGCTATGAAAAACTGCAACGCTCGGAAATGTGCGTGAAATAGTGGACAGCTTTGCAGAAATGGGTTTCCCTAACAGTGGAAGGGTGATAGATGGCACATTCCAATTTTGGCACCAGACCACCTTGCAATGTACATCAACAGGAAGGGGTATTTCTCCATGGTGTTGCAGGCACTTGTGGATCACTGTGGGCATTTCACTGACGTCAACGTTGAGTGCGGGGAAGGTGCACAATGCATGCATCTTCAGCAACACTGGCCTGTACAGAAAACTGCAAACAGGGACTTTCCTTACTAACCAGAAGATTACAGTGGAGGGTGTTGAAATCCCAATAGTGCTCCTAGGGGACTCTGCGTACCCCTTACAGCCATGGCTCACGAAACCTTACACGGGACACCTGGACAGCAGTAATGAGTGGTTCAACAATAGGCTCAGTAGGTGCCAGATGACAGTTGAAAGTGCCTTTTGCTTCAATGTTACATTATATGTCATTTTCCTAGGGGGCAATGGTGACATTTGGGGCCTTATATATTCCCGTACTAAAGTGATTAAAATGCCTGTACATGTATTGACAGTGCCTGCAATCTCACCTTGTAGAAAAAAAATAAAGATGATTTACCATTATAAAAGTTTGCTTTTATTGCACATGAAAAAGCACACACAAACATAGAGATGCTTGGTGGTAAAGGATGAACCAGGAAATGGAAATTTTAAAAATTCCCAGGGTTTCTAAGGGGGAGGGGCGGATGGTTGTTTACCTGTCTGCAGGACAATGGAGTTCAAACTGCTAACCAGAGCAGTCAGAATGGGCATTCTGGGACACCTCCTGGAGGCCAATTATAGTGATGAAAAGAAACGTGGTGTCTACACTTCCTCTTTGTCGACAGAAAAGTAGAGGAAAAAGACGTAAATCTCTTGTGAGGCAGGATGTATTTTGTCACCAAAACCAGGCATTTTCCCCGACAAAAGTCACCTTGCAGTGTGTATGCAATCACTGTTTGGATCAACAAACGGCAGTTTTGGTGACAGGGCCTGTCATCACTGACTGACCAGTGTCTTTCCCTCTCAGACAGTTTCTTGCTGAGAAACACGACAGGATAGAAGTTGTGATCTGTTGCTTCCTGCATGAGCACTGCTCCTATACCACGCTCAGATGCATCTGTGGTTACTAGGAATGGTTTGTCAAAATCCGGGGCCCTGAGCACAGGGTCAGACATGAGCATCACCTTAAGCTGGGTAAAGGCCTTTTGACACTCATCAGTCAACTTAACTGCATTTGGCTGGGTCTTTTTGGTCAGGTCGGTCAGTGGGGCAGCAATTTGGCTGTAGTGTGGTACAAATCGCCTGTAGTATCCGGCCAAGCCTAAGAAGGATTGGACCTGCTTCTTGGACCGTGGGACAGGCCACTTTTGGATAGCATCCACCTTGGCCTGTAGGGGGTTTATGGTTCCTCGACCCACCTGGTGCCCCAGGTAAGTCACTCTGTTTTGGCCTATTTGACACTTTTTGGCCTTAACAGTTAGTCCTGCCTGCCTGATGCGCTCAAAGACCTTTTCCAGGTGTAGTAGGTGTTCGGGCCAGGAGTCTGAAAAAATGGCCACATCATCGAGGTAGGCAACTGCAAATTCTCCCAGTCCAGCTAGTAGACCATCTACCAGCCTCTGGAAGGTGGCGGGTGCATTTCGAAGGCCGAAAGGAAGGACATTGAATTCATACACCCCCGCATGGGTGACGAATGCTGACCTCTCCTTGGCAGGTTCATCTAGCGGTACTTGCCAGTACCCCTTGGTTAAGTCTATTGTAGAGATGAACTGGGCACGTCCCAACTTCTCCAATAGCTCATCAGTGCGTGGCATTGGATAGTTGTCCGGACGAGTTACCGCATTTAGCTTACGGTAGTCCACGCAAAAGCGTATTTCCCCATCTGGTTTGGGTACCAGAACCATGGAGATGCCCATGCACTGGTAGATGAGCGGATTATACCCATCTGTAGCATGTTCTGGATCTCCCGTTCTATAGCAGCTTGGGCATGAGGAGACACCCGGTAGGGTGGGGTTCTGATTGGGTGAGCATTACCTGTATCAATGGAGTGGTATGCCCGTTCAGTCCGTCCTGGGGTGGCTGAGAACAATGGGGCGAAGCTAGTGCACAGCTCCTTGATTTGTCGCCGCTGCAGACGTTCCAGGGTGGTTGAGAGGTTCACCTCTTCCACGCCACCGTCTTTTTTTCCCGTCGTAGTAGACACCGTCAGGCCACTCAGCATCATCTCCCTGGACTGTAAAACTGACAAACCTGTAAGTCTCTGGAATAAAAAGGCTTGAGAGAATTAACATGGTACACTTTAGGCTTTAGTGAGGAATTGGGAAATGCTATGAGGTAGTTTACAGTTCCCAGGCGCTCTTGGACCGTGAATGGCCCTTCCCATGATGCTTCCATCTTATGGGCCTGTTGCGCCTTCAAGACCATAACCTGGTCTCCTACCTTGAAGGAACGTTCTCTGGCATGTCTGTCATACCAGGCCTTTTGCTCTTCTTGAGCATCCTTTAGGTTCTCTCTAGCAAGGGCTAAAGAGTGTCGGAGGGTGCTTTGTAGGTTGCTTACAAGTCCAGAATGTTAGTTCCTGGAGAAGGCGTAAACCCCTCCCATTGCTGCTTCACCAACTGTAATGGTCCCTTAACCTCGTGACCATACACAAGTTCAAATGGTGAAAACCCTAAACTGGGACGTGGTACAGACCTGTAGGCAAACAGTACTGCTGCAACACTAGGTCCCAATTATTGGAGAATTCGTTGATGAATTTTCGTATCATGGTCCCCAAAGTTCCATTGAACCTTTCCACCAGGCCATTGGTTTGATGGTGGTACGGGGTGGCAACCAAGTGATTCACCCCATGAGTTTTCCACAGTTTTTCCATGGTCCCTGCCAGGAAATTAGACCTTGAATCTGTAAGGATGTCGGAGGGCCAACCTACCCTGGCAAAGATGTCTGTTAGGGCCAGGCACACAGTGTTAGCCCTGGTGTTGCCTAGAGCTACTGCTTCTGGCCATCGGGTAGCAAAGTTCACTAAAGTCAGTACGTACTGCTTTCCTCTGGGCATCTTTTTGGGAAAGGGCCCAGAATATCCACAGCTACTCGCTGAAATGGGACCTCAATTATGGGGAGTGGCTGGAGAGGGGCCTTGACCTGGTCTTGAGGGTTTCCCACTCTTTGGCCTACCTCACAAGACCGGACATACTTGGCAACATCCTTGCCCATCCCCTCCCAGTGGAAGGACTTCCCCAACCGGTCCTTGGTTCCATTCACCCCAGCATGGCCACTGGGATGATCATGGGCTAAGCTTAAGAGCTTCCCCCGGTACTTAGTTGGAACCACCAACTGTTTTTTGCGGCTGCCATTCTTCCCGGTGTCCACCAGAAAGAATTTCCTTGTATAAAAGTCCTTGGTCTATAACAACCGGGATCGATTAGAAGAGCTGAGAGGCGGTGGGGTGCTCCGTGCCGCCGCCCAAGCTTTCTGAAGGCTGTCATCCGCTTCCTGCTCAGCCTGGAACTGTTCCCTTGAGGCTGGGGTCACCAGTTCTTCCTCAGACTGTGGACTTGGGCTTGGTCCCTCTGGAAGCGATGTAGGTGAGGGGTTGTTTCCGTTGCTGGTGAACCGCTCTCCGCTGGTGCACCTGAGGGTATTTCAGGCTCTGGCTGAGCCTTTTGGGTATGGCTGTCTTTTGCTTCTGCCAGTTCTGGCTCGCTGGCGCCCACTGGCGTTGAGTTTGAAGATGTGGTTGCACTTGCTGGTGCTGGTTGCTGCTCCAGTTCCGGGCCTGGAGATGCTGTGGCTGTTTCAGTGGTAGGCATGGAATCCGGGTCCACTACCTCTGTCTGGGTCTCTGGTAACACAGACGGGGCGTCTGTGGACGGCTCAGGAACAGGAATGGGTCTGGAAGCTTGCCTGGTTTGGCTACGTGTAACCATTCCCCCTCTCTTGGCCCGCCTCACCTGGTTGGCCAAGTCTTCCCCCAGTAGCATGGGGATAGGATAATTGTCATAGACTGCAAAAGTCCACATTCCTGACCAGCCTTTGTACTGGACAGGCAGTTGAGCTGTAGGCAAGTCTACAGCTGTGACATGAAGGGGTAAATTGTAACTTTGGCCTTTGGGTTGATGAATTTGGGGTCTACGAAGGATTGGTGGATAGCTGACACTTGTGCCCCCGTGTCTCTCCACGCAGTAACCTTCTTTCCGCCCACTCTCAAATTTTCCCTTCGCTCCAAGGGTATTTGAGAGGCATCTGGGCCTGGGGATCTTTGGTGTGATGGTGGTGTAATGAATTGCACTCGCATGGTGTTCTTGGGACAGTTGGCCTTGATATGTACCATGTCATTACACTTAAAGCATCTTCCATCTGATGGGTCACTGGGCCGAGGTGAGTTACTGGAGACTGGTGAGGTGGAAGGGTAGGGTGTCTGTGGCTTTACTTGGGTGGTATGTGGGGTCTTTGGCTGTCCTCGGTTGTAGGGTTTATGGTCTGTGTGCCCCCTGGGGTAATCGTTCCCCTTGACAGTAGCTTTCTTGCTTTCTGCCAGTTCCATCCATTTGGCTCCAATCTCCCCCGCCTCAGCGAGATCTTTGGGTTTTCCATCTGTATGTACCGTGTGATGTCTTCAGGAACACCATCAAGAACTGCTCCATTTGTATGAGGAGGTGCAGTTCTTCCAAGGTTTGAACGTTGTTCCTGTTATCCAGGCCTCATAGTTTTTTGCAATGTAGTAGGCGTGTTTGGGAAATGACACCTCTGGTTTCCACTTTTGGGTTCTGAAGCGCCAACGGGCATGATCTGGGGTTATCCCCATTCTGTATCTGGCCTTGGTTTGGAAAAGTTTATAGTCATTCATTTGCTGCTTAGGCATTTCGGCTGCCACCTCTGCTAAAGGTCCACTGAGTTGTGGCCTTAATTCTACCATGTACTGGTCTTCGGGGATGCTGTACCCAAGACAGGCTCTTTCAAAATTTTCCAAGAAGGCCTCGGTGTCATCACCTGCCTTGTAGGTGGGAAATTTCCTGTGCTGTGGAGCAATAATTGGCGCCGGGTTGTTAGGGTTGGCTGGCATATGCAGCCCAGCTTTTGCCAACTCCAGTTCATGTTTTCTCTGTTTTTCCTTCTCTTCATTCTCTTTTTGGTGTTTTTCCATTTCTTTTTGGTGTTTTTCCATGTCTCGGCGGTGGGCCAACTCTTCTTCTGCTTGTTTCCTTCGGTAGGCCACCTCTTCCTCTTCTAGTTTTCTTTTGTGTGCTGCCTCTTTGGCTGCCTGTTCTCTTTGGAAGGCTGCCAGTTTGATGCTTTCTTCCTTTTCTTTCATCTCCATCTCTTTTTGTTTTATTTCCAGTTGTCGCCTGTGTTCAGCTTCTCTGACTTGTCCTTCGGCCTCAATTTTTGCCTTAGAAGTCATGGTTCCTGTTTTCTTGGGTTGGGGTGCCCTCCGGTGTTTATCTTCTGAACTGCAGGCTCTGTTGCCTCCTGGAGTCTGCCTAGCAACAGTGCCTTTAGCTAATCTTCAATGTTAAGTAAACCTGAAAAACCACTTTATTTGCATATATAAGGTGCTATTTGCACTTTATTTGCATATATAAGGTGCTATTAAGAGTCTTTTGTCACACAATAGCACTCAATGGGAGTGCTATTGTGTGACAAAAGCTCTTAATAGCACCTTAATGATTTCTTGCTTAACATGCAAGCCACAAACTGCCAGAGAGAGCAGAAAAAAAAATTCTCTCTGGTTCCCTTTTAAAACCAAACTGTTTCTCTCTGCTAAAAAGCCTTTAGCAGAGAAGAGAAAAATATAATATTCCTACTGGCTTCTGGATTCTGTCTATATCCCAACCGCTGCTACACCATGTCATAACCTTAGTCCCAGATTTGGACCTTAGCATCCAAAATATGGGGGTTAGCATGAAAACCTCCAAGCTTAGTTACCAGCTTGGACCTGGTACTTGCT
Source organism: Gopherus evgoodei (assembly GCF_007399415.2). Lineage (NCBI taxonomy): Eukaryota > Metazoa > Chordata > Testudines > Testudinidae > Gopherus > Gopherus evgoodei. Next base: position 88,470,643 of record NC_044328.1, read on the forward strand.
GCCACCACCCAAAAAATTAGAGTGTTTTGGGGCACTCTGGTCCCCCGGAAAAACCTTCCCTGGGGACCCCAAGACCCAAATCCCTTGAGTCTCACAACAAAGGGAAATAATCCTTTTTCCCTTCCCCCCTCCAGGTGCTCCTGGAGAGAGACACAGACACAAGCTCTGTGAATCCAAACAGAGTGACTCCCCCTCTCCGTTCCAGTCCTGGAAACAAAAGCACTTTCCTCTTCACCCAGAGGGAATGCAAAATCAGGCTAGCAAATCCAACACACACAGATCTCCCCCCTGATTTCTTCCTCCCACCAATTCCCTGGCGAGTACAGACTCAATTTCCCTGAAGTAAAGAAAAACTCCAACAGGTCTTAAAAGAAAGCTTTATATAAAAAAGAAAGAAAAAATACATACAAATGGTCTCTCTGTATTAAGGTGACAAAATACAGGGTCGATTGCTTAAAAGAATATTGAATAAACAGCCTTATTCAAAAAGAATACAAATCAAAGCACTCCAGCACTTATATTCATGCAAATACCAAAGAAAAGAAACCATATAACTTACTATCTGATCTCTTTGTCCTTACTTTAGAAACAGAAGACTAGAAAGTAGAAACTACTTCTCCAAAGCTCAGAGAAAGCAGGCAGCCAGAAAACAAAGACCTCAGACACAAAATTCCCTCCACCCAAAGTTGAAAAAATCCGGTTTCCTGATTGGTCCTCTGGTCAGGTGCTTCAGGTGAAAGAGACATTAACCCTTAGCTATCTGTTTATGACAGGGCCAAAGGATAAGCAGGCATCCAAAAACATGCTTTATGCTTCACATCTAAATAGGATTTTAAAATAAAGGCTTTGAAACAACTGGAAGCGATAAATTAATATTTCCTTGAGGCACACAAATTCAAGTGTTCCAGCACAATACAACAAATCATTAACACACCTCAAAAAAAACTGAAGATGGAACACCTTTCTCCAACAACATAGGAAACATCACTACATACCCCATATCCTGTGGGGCATGGGAGGAACCCTACTGAAGTCAATAGGTCTCTGGTTCAGGCGCAGGGGTCCTCTATATGGTACCAGAACATGGCCCAAGTTGAGTGCATTGAAAAGGCAAAACTATTTTAAACAACCAGCACACCCTGTTTTTAGCTCAGCCTATTTTCATGGAGAATCTGAGCTAGAAAGAATAAAGAAGCTGGGAAAGAGAATGAGAGCAGGGGGAAAGGGATGAGACACCATAATCAATAGTGTAAAGGGCAACAAAATCTGTATCAATTTACTTTAAAATAAAAAAAAATGTCACAACAATACCTCGCTCTTATATAGTGCTTTTCACCAGTAGATCTCAAGTTATTTCAGTACCTCTTCTTCCCTCCTTCTTCATGAACAAACTGTTCTGTAAGGTAGTGGGCTATGCATTCAAAACATTTTCAGTAATTAGTAAAGTAACTCAAGGAATATTCTTAAACTGTAGTTTTCTTATTTACCCTGCCCAGCATTTAGAAGGCATGCTTGCCACCATTCAAATGGTTTTTAAACCCAAAACCTCACACTTAAAATTTGGGACAGCCCTATAAAATAAAGGGTAATCTTGTTTTTCTGAGAAAAAATTACAAGGCAGATTTTATTCTCAAGTGCTCCATATTCATGTGACATATGATTTGTCCTGCTCTGTTGATCACATAGGACAGTAATCACCAAAGAAAAGGACGTGGAGTTACTGCAGCACTATGCTAGAATATTTCAGTGCCTCTGATTTTTGCAGCTAAGGCCTAGGACAGGCTTTCGTGGGTAAGCTAGCACTTAAAAAAAATCACAATAAAAGATGCATCTTAGATATCTAGATAGATATACAAAGTGTAGGGGGTGCCAACTGTTTTCTGACATTTGCAGGGGGAAATGACCATAAGGTGTAACATGTCCAACTCTTTCTAGGGGTATCTTTCTTAGAGGTACCTGTACCTAGGGCTTGTTGTGGGTATCTCTCTCCTCCTAAAGGTCTTATAAAGAAAGGGTTTAAGCTACTCAGTACCCCAAATTCACATGCATCAGGGATGGAAGCATCCCCTGCTCCAAGTTCTAAAGATCACAGCAACTGAAGCATTCCATTCTGATGCTGCTATAACCTTACAGTGCCCAATCCTATTCTGAAAAGATCTACCTTTTTCCCCCTCAACAGAGCAGGAGAAAGCTCTCTTTACAACCTGGAAGATGGGGAGAGGAAACATGGAAAGAAAGAAATATCAGCACAAAAAACTTATTTTTCTTTTTGTTTCATTTTTGAAGATCAAGATTTGTCTGAAATTGCACAGTTGTCTCCTACATTTTAAAGAATGTAGTTTATGAAGTTGGCCATGCTTTCAAGATGGCAAACATTCCAAGAAGCAGGGGCAGCTCCAGGCACCAGCACGCTAAGCACGTGCCTGGGGCGGCAGGCCACAGGGGGCGCTCTGTCAGTCGCCACGAGGGTGGCAGGGCAGGTTGCCTTTGGCGGCTTGCCTGCAGACAATCCGCTGGTCCTGTGGCTTCGATGGACCTCCCACAGGCATGCCACTGAATCCGCAGGACCGGGGATCTCCCGCAGGCAAGCGGCCGAAGGCAGCCTGTCTGCAGTGCTTGGGGCAGCAAAATACCTAGAGCCACCCCTGCCAAGAAGTGGTGCATTTTAAATATGCAACACTCATAGAAATATACATTCTCAAAGCAAGGTACAAACTCATACTAATCTATCACTACAATACCTCTGGGAGGCAAGTATAGTACACAAGCTGAACCACTTATTCTCACTATAGGCCAGCCAGCATTAATTTTATGCAATAGGTTTAAGAGTTGAACATCGTTTCCACATTCTCATTGTTTTGTTTTTCCAAGCTAGTTAAAAAGATTTATTTTTTTTAAATCATGTCATAGCAGAAGCTCCCTTTAGGTTCAGAATTCTGATTTCAGCCACACCAATGATTAACAATTAAATTTGAGCTATATCACAGTACATCAGTGTGCACTAAGGAACTTTCAGTGCACAGCAGCAGGGTCCACATGGTCAGTTAGTGTGCAGCAGGCTATCGCGCTGTAGATGTAGACCCCAACTTCAAGCACATTAAGTGCTTGCGTAAACATGCCCTTATGATTTTTCTTCCCTTTATTAAGAAAAGCATGAACAAGTCAATCTGAAGCTTCACTGATGCAGGGTTTTTATCTGCTATACACCTGACAGTAAAGTATATGACAAAAGATAACAGATCAGTGCCCCTCTTTACATTCCCTTCTCAGTGAGAGCATCTATCTATTCTTAGATAGTGTCACTTGATATTTTATATTTTGCAGAAGCAACAAAGATTAGAAAAATATGAAAGATACATAGGGTGACCATACATCCCGTTTTGTCCGGGACAGTTCCTTTTTAAAGCCCTTTTTTAAGCACACACCACTTAAGAAGCAGTCCTGTGATATATAAATGGTTCTGCTACATGACAATGCATAACAAAAGCTCTGTTTTACTGTGGCATAGTAAATGCATCAAAATGCATCCAAAGAGACTACGAGCATTAAACAGTCTATCTGCCACAAAAATACCTCAAACGCTATGCAGAAACCAGAGCAGAAAAGATTCCAACATCATATTGAGGAAAAATGTTTTTTGTGAAGCTGTAAAAATAGAGAAGCGTGACAGAAAAGAAAACAGAGGCTCAACCTAAAACATACATACTAAAGAACCTAATGCTTCACAGGGAAATCAGAGCCCCCTGTGACATAGTAGAACAAGATCATTCTAAGAGATCAATAAAGTTCAGCAGGATGTTGAGGGGCACTGTGTTTCTGAAGGTGCACTCTTTTTGAATTAAGTCTAGATATCCAGAAGCATGTAACCTCTGAAGATCCCATTACCCCAAAGAACAACAGTATTAGCTCCAGAATTGCAGTGAAATTCAAAACACAAGACACGACATTGAAACACCTTAAAATTTCCCCTGCACTTTTGCTTGGATCAGGTAATCGCCACCTCCTATCCTGCATGGCAGGTTAGTATTGCTGTGTGCAGTGTATTATTCTCTGTTTCTCCCAAGAGCTGACTACTTTTCAGTAATGAATGGAATTCAGTGAAGCTAGGAAAAATCTATGATTGCAGAACTTAATTTTATGACCATCAGTGAAGCACGCCTGAAAATCAAAATTCCATGATGTAAACTTATTATGTCTGGGAATCAAGAAGGAATTACTTTTCATGAGCACCAATGCACTTGTTAGATACATTATTGGGAGCAGAAGGAAATAAATAGGAAGAAAGAGGTTATTTTTGTCACGTACACCTAGGCTGCATGACGACTATGAGTAGGTTAGTCTTCTCTACCAGATATGACTGGCTACAGAGCTTCCTTCCCAGAGACACACACCAGATGTGTTCATTATAAGATCCTTTCATTACTCCTGGGGGAATTTCTGCACCAGCACACATGCACAGAATTTGTTCCCCACAGATTTCTTTGTTTCCCTGCAGAAAAATGACTGTCTGACAGGGAAGCAAAGGGAATTGACAAAAGCAGTCATGCAACTCTCTCCAGCAGTATGTTTTGGGTGCCCAGGGCAGCCAACAGAGAGGTAAATCACTGTGGGGTGAGGGGAGACTGATGAAGGCCCAGGGGGTGGCTCCTACCCTGTACCAGGCTAGGCTGCTAGTCCAGGCTGGGCTGGGGAGGACTTCCCACCCCCAGATTTCTCCCCCAGCTGTAGGAAGCTCTGCAAAATCCTCAACCCCAAGCTTCTTGCACCCATTGCTCTTCAGCTGTACAGGGAACTTCTCCCTCATCCATCCAACCCCCAGGCATCCAGACCCCCTCATACCCAAACCATCCTGCTGAGTCCCACCCATCCCCGAACCCAGACTCTCCCCAATGAGCCCCTGCACCACCCCAATGAGCCACTCACACCCGGATTCCCCCCCGCCCCAAGTCCTAACCAGCTGCACCTGGATCCCATTCCCACTGAGTCCCCCACACCCAGCCTGTCCCTGTTGAGCTCTATCCCCCCCACACTCAGACTCCACCTGCTGAGCCCCAACCACTTTCATCTGGACCTTCCCTGCAGAGTCCCATTACCATTGCACTAGAACCCCCCAACAAGCACCTGTGCATCCAGAGCCCCCCAGCACCCGGATTCCCCCATTGAGCCACCTGCCCCCAGATTGTCCCACACAGAACCCTCTCAACCTGCACCTGGTTTCCCCCCACACACTAAGCCCCTCCACATTTGGATCCTGCCTTGTTGAGCCTGGCTGCCCACACCTGATGCACTTAGCATAGAGGGGCAGGGCTCTGTGGTGTTTCTGGGGCAGGCCCAGTCCTTGAGTTGTGTCAGCCTCACCACTGAATCCATATCCCAGGATAGGGGAGCTGCACAGTGATCTCCCTCCTCTGTACAGCCAGTGGCCTGTGCTCCCCAGTGCCATGCTGGAGCCTCCATATTTTTTGGACAAATAACATTTGCAGAATTTTAAAATATTGTACACAGAATTTTTAAATTTTTGGTGCAAAATGCCCTCAGGAGTAATTTAATGCACTGCCAGGAATGGTTGTTGTGATCTTTACCTTAGTGTATGTTACACACACACACACACACACCACCTAGCAGCTGAACAGTATAATACAGTTTAGCATTCCATTAGTATTCTCAGAAGTACCAGCATCAGATGTTGCAGTCATTGTTACACGTATGACACAAGCCAAAAGGAACTAACCATCTTATCCAGTACAGCAACTTCTAAGTCCCTGAAAATCCATCTCCCAAAAGAAGAGGGTAGCTACTAAAATTAAACATTTATACATCAGCATGTCCAGATGACTTGCACCCAAGAGTTTCAAAAGAGCTTGCTGAGGAACTCACTGAATTGTTAATGTTGGTTTTCAGTAAGTCTTGGAACATGGGGAAATTCCAGGAGACTTCAAAAAGAGGTAATGTTGTGCCAATATTTAAAAAGGGTAAACAGGATGACAGAGGCAATTATAGGCATCAGTCTGACACTGATCCCAGGAAAGGCAGTGGAATAGCTGATATGGAACTCGATCAATAAAGAATTAAGGAGGACAACATAATTAACGCAAGTCAATATAGGTTTATGGAAAATAGACCCTGTCTATAGATCTATTTTTGATTATATTACAACTTCGGTCAATAAAAGTAATAGGTGTTGATCTTGCCTTCTGTAAGGTGTTTAACTTGGTACCACGCATTTTGATTAAAAATAGATAATATAAAATTAAAATGTCACACATTAAATGGATTAAGAACTGGCTAACTGACAGATCTCAAAAGGTAACAGTAAGCAGGGAATCCTCAAGCTGGTGTGTTTTTAGTGGGGTCCTGCAAGGATCAGTTGCTGGCCCTATACTATTTAACATTTTTACTAATGACCTAAAAAAAACCCAAAATCATCACTGACAAAGTTTACAGATGATACAAAAGTTGGGGGACTGGTACATAATGAAGAGGATAGAGTGCTCTGGATCACTGGGTGAGCTGGGCACCAGCAAAGAATAAGCATTTTAACATGGCCAAACGGAACGTCATACATCTAGAAACAAAGAATGTTGGCCATACTTACACGAGTGGGGGGACTCTATCCTGGGAAGATCTGGGGGTCATGGTGGATAATTAGCTGAAAATAAATTCCCAAAACAAACAAAAATTGACTCTGCAAATTGGTTGACTAAAACTGGAACATATTTTATGGTATTAGGACTTCAGGTGTGTGTTGCATGACCTCAGAGCTAAGAATTTGACTTGGGGCTTTGGTAATCCATAAAGAGTAGGTTTACTAAGTGAGCTAAAAATCAAGTGTTTGGGAGCTATATTACATGTTACATTTGCAAGTTACAGTCTGCTATTTGACATAAATCACAACTCCAAGCAGTACGTGGTGGAATGTTTTTCATTTTCTGCATAGCTTTTCTGATTTGAAGGTATCTTACTGAAGCCAGGTGCAGGTCTCAGACTGTTACAGAGATGTATGTTTGTGATGTCACAGAAGAGGTATAATTGAACAGAGATTAAAGAGAATCATTTCTAGGAATCCTTTCCCTTGACTTGGTACTTATGACACTTTGATTAAGAAGCCAGAACACACATTAAATGCATTAAAAATTGGCGGATAGGCCTCAAAATATAACTGTAAATGGGGAATCATCAAGAGAGTGTTTTTAGTGGGGTCCTGCAGGGATCAGTTGTTAAACATTTTTATTAATGGCCTGGAAGAAAATATAAAATCATCACTAATAAAGTTTGCCAATGACACAAAAATTGGGGAACTGAAAAATAATGAAGAGGACAGATCACTGATGCAGAGTGATCTGGATCACTTGGTAAGTTGGGCACAAGCAAAGAATAAGCATTTTAATATGGCAAAATGGAAAGTCACATCTAGAAACAAAGAATGTTGGCCATACTTACAGGATGAGGGACTCTATCCTGAGAAGCGGTGACCAAAAAACCACTTGGGGGTCGTGGTGGGCAGTCAGAGGAACAGGAGCTCCCAGTGCAATGCTGTGGCCGAAAGGGCTAATGCGATCCTCGCATGTATAAACAAGGAAATCTCAGTAGAAGTAGAGTTTTTTCACTTCTATTTGGCGCTGGTGTGACTGTTGCTGGAATACTGTGACCAGTTCTGGTGTACACAATCCAAAGATGTTGATACATTGGAGAGGGTTAGAAGAAGAACCACGACAATGATTAAAGTATTAGAAAACACGCCTTATAGTGACAGACTCAAAGAGCTCAATCTATTTAGCTTAACAAGGAGAAGGTAAAGGGATGACTTGATCATAGTCTACAAGTACCTACATGGGTAACAAAAATTTGATCATAGAGAACTTTCAGTCTAGCAGTGAAAGGTTTAACATGATCCAATGTTTGTAAGATTAAACTAGACAATTTCAGACTGGAAATAAGGCTTTAATTTTTAACAGCCAGGGTAATTAATCACTAAAACAATTTACCGAGCATCACCGGCATTTTTTAAAACAAAATTGGAGGTTTTTTTTAATATATGCTCTAGGAATTATTTTTGGAGACATTAAATGCTCTGTGTTATACAGGAGGTTAGACTAGATGATCACAATTGTCCCTTCTGGCTTTGGAATCTGTGAATTTGTGAAATTTTAGCCCTGCTGAGGAGTAATAACAACATTCTCTAGACACCTGACTTATTCATGAATTATGTATGTGTACAGAATGCACATGATCCAGGCACATATTCACATTGTTACTTCCATTCTGCTGATCAGCTCCATATTTGCGAGTTTACAGTACTGGGCATTGAAAGGTACAAGAATCCAGATCCTTGGCAAGGAAGATTCTTGTACATATCAATATTGAAAGAAAGAGTGATGGTGCATGTACATGCCTACAGATCTAAAGAACCTCCTTACACAACAAGTAGTTACACGCATTTTCTCTTCAAAGTTCTACTTCACAAAATAAAAATTGAAGTACGACATTTCTATGAAAAAAGAACAGGAGTTCTTGTGGCACCTTAGAGACTATCAAATTTATTTCAGCACAAGGTTTCGTGGGCTACAACTCACTTCTTCGGATGCATATGGTTCACAGTAACTCAAAGCATTATATATTCATTTTCCTCTTACCTCCACTCCTGTGTATTTTATCTTCCACTTCTCTGTTTGAATGCACATTATATATTAATACAATAAAAGCTTGCTCTAGTGTAATTTAGAATATGTCCATATGACCTAATTGAATTTGGAAGAGGGTCAGGAAATAATTACATTACAATAATTACATCACTGTACTGTTTCTACCAATACCTTCCTGCTACCTCCTTCACATCGAGTACCACCTCCAATATATACCATGCAATATTAGTTGCTCAAATGAAGGTGCAGAGAAGTAGGGAAAAGGAAAGCAGTGATTACACATACCAAAAGGAAGAAGTAGAGGAGCAAAAACCCCATTAGCTATTCTGAATAGAGACTCAGGACCAGCATAGTCAATCCCCACAGTTCAAAAATCAGGAGTTAATGCCTCCTTCCCCTGCACCCTTCCCCCTGAAAGTTATCAATTGGCTTAAAAATCATGATTTTTTAAAAAGGCAATAAATTATGGGGTTTTGTTTGCCTTTAGTTTTAAAATTATTTTTCACTTGCATTTTCAAGCTTTTCTCTGCAACCATGAGAGCCTAGAAACTTATTCTTTTTTTTCCCCAAGTGAAAGCTAAGATATTTGAATGACGTAACATGGATCCTGGAGCTAAGGCTTTAAGAAAAAACCCACCAGAAACAGTGATAATTGTCAGCATTGAGCATCATATGAAGATACTATAGGAATGAGGAATTTTAACAAGGTTTTGCTGAGTTTAAAGAACTCATTTGTAGCAGTACTATGGCATGCAGTGATCTGACTTTGTATTTGCAAACAAGAACCATCACTCAGTTATAGATAAGCTACATTAACAACTCTTTACAAAAGAGCTCCAATTCAGCAGTGGTGTGTAAGGCCGTCAACTAATGCAAGTAATTCTTGTTACCATGGCACATATCTCACAGGTTGAAATGCAGTTCTCATTTCTGTCTTAAGAAATATAATGGGAGTGTTAAGCTCTAAACATTCTTTAAAAGCTATGGGGATGGTCATAGCATTATGGCCAGCATGTCAATGCTGCTGCACATTGAAATGGCATCATTATAAATGGCTTACTTATGAGTGATTATAACCATTTTTGGTTTTTATTGAGAGAGATCAGCATCCAGGACACTAGGGTTTTGCCAGTGTATTCCCACCCTCTCCCTTACAGCTGTGGGATTTTTTCTTTTCTCTGTTTAAATTCAAAGAAAACAGAATCGTAAAACTCCCGCTCTCACCCAAACATGGGCCAAAGTCTATTTGGTTTTACGAAAGCTTGACTTCTCCCACACTAATGCACTTCCCATGTCTTATGAAAACTTCCCTAAGTGCTTAACCAAGAAGCTCAGTAGCACATGCTTAAATATGCACATGTTTAGGTGGATGCAGGATTGGGACCTTGAAGTCCACCTTCTGATCTAGAGGCAAGTTTAAAAGTTATTATTGACAAGACTGCTGGAATGAAGTTTTTTTTTTTAAAGTACACACAAACACACAGAGTGTGTGTATGGTAAGCAAATGTCTCAAGAATGACAAGGAAAATAAAAGCCAAGATGAAACCTTTTTGTGAGGGTGACACATTGCTAAGTAGATTACATCTACACTCACCTCCACACACACACCAAAGATTATCAACTTTTATTCTTGTAAGGGAAGTGTTAAGATATCCAGATATAAAAATGATTTTTTTTTACTGATCAGCTTGCATTGCAGTGTGAACAATTACTTGAGTTCTGAAAATGAGAAAAATTATTTTATAAAAAAATGTTTTGGAAAGAACACTGCCCAACAGATGGCACTACTGCTACTTTTTCATCTTGCAAGAGTGCATAAGGAGCAGAACCTGACAAACTAAAAGCTATATTACATTAGCGCTCTATACTCTTTTTAAAACCAGGGGCGGCTCTAGACATTTCGCCGCCGGGGGGGCACTCTGCCGGTCACCGGTCCCGCGGCTCCAGCCAAAGCTGCGGGACCAGCGGACCCTCCGCAGGCATGCCGCCGAAGGCACCCTGCCTGCCGCCCTCCCAGCGACCGGCAGAGCGCCCCCACCTTGGCGTGCTGGGGCTTGGAGCCGCCCCTGTTTAAACCCCCCTACTATCCTGCAGAATATTTCAGTCTTTCAATGTTTTACATACAAGGCTGGACTATTTCTTTAAATATAAAATATAGCTGTATAATACACACACTTTATTAAAGGTTCCAGACCAAATGCTACATTCAAAGAAGCCTTTTGAAGGTAGTTAATATGTTGGCAACTGAGGATCAGAACACAAACCTGAACTGTATAATTATATTAGATCAACATATATTTTGATATTCTATGCACAACAGTTACAAAGTTTTAAGAAAAGTAGTTCCTAAGCATTCAGACCAGTATCATGTGGATGCTGCATGAACACTTTGACAGAGATTCAGAATCAAAGACACGTAATTCGCCATTATATAAAAACATCACCACACTAATAAACCACATTAATGCTCTACAAAAGACAGTCTCATCAGCAGATTTCTAATTGACGTGATTAGCTTTCTAAAGAAATATTTTAACTATGTAATTCCGACTGGTTGGTATCTTTACTTCCTTTCATGTTTTCACTTCACAAGTCACTTATAATTAGTTTCACTTAGGACAGAAAACTGGACACAAACCAAACCTGGGGAAATAATTGGGAGACAGAGAGAGAGAGAGAGAGAGAGAGAGAGAGAGAGAGAGAGACACAGAGAGAGAGAGAATTTTATTTACTTAAATCCCAATGCTGCAGACATTTCAGTGCGAGTAACTTTAGAGGTTAGGTGTGTGTTTGCAGCACTGGGGCCAACAAGATACCAAGTTCAGTCCTTTTAAACCTTCACAGAATGTTAGCATTAAAATGTAACAGCCACAGATACTAACTTATTCCAAGTCTTCCATGACTATCTAGTTCATACAGCACTGTGTGTTTAATACACCAAATTTCAAGTACAATAGACATGGGATTATACAAGTCTTATTTCCTGGAAAACAAGACAAATCAATTCCTTTGGACTTTACCCAAGTAAGTCCCATAGACAATCTATTAATCCCATTCAATTTGCTAAACCATTCCATCGCAGTAGTAAACTCATGTAATAAAAAAAAAAAAGTTACCATTCTATTCAATTTACTGACAAAAGCAGATGATCACTGTTATACACACACATTCTGAGAGGGGCTGAGTATGCCAATCTCTCAAAATGTCAAATACTAATTTATTAGGTTTATTCATTACATTTAGCCTGAGCAATTCTGTTTGTCTGAAGCAATTCTGTTTCTGCTCTGTCACAAGATCAAATAAAAAATGAATCCCTGCAGTATCAAGCATTCGTTACCTAATTTGAAAAGGAGGTCAGAATAGCCGATGTTCTTTAAATTTTACAGTCCACACACACACACACACACACACACACGAGATAACACACTAAGCACGTGTACCTAGTGAAAATACAGTCTCAAATTCTCATTACTTTCCAAAGCAACTTTAAAGACAGATTTATTTTTCACTTTTAAACCAGGGTATCACCAGTTAGTTTAAATAATCCTTCCCTGTAATGCACTTATTTCCATAGATTTCAACTGAAAAAGAGAGTCCAAGTTTCAGAACCTTTAAAATAATACATTATACATCAGGATAATATTTTACATTAAAAAATTATATGAAACCAAATTCCAAAAGAGCCTCTTCAAACAGGTAAAATAATGCAAAGTGTTTTTTTAAAAGGAGATATTAAATAAAAATACATAATTCATACATAGCATTAGATATAATGTTTGTATTCAAAGAAATTTACAAATACAAGCATGTTCTCCAATGCATGCTCTAACATACTACTTAGCTGAAGATGTGCCATACCTTTAAGCCACATTATTTGCACATACTGCCAAGGGAGCAAAGGAAATCTCTGATGGTTCCTCACTAGTAAAACAAAACTCAAACAGCTCATCAAAGCTGTGGCAGATCCTTAGATGGTCAACTGACTGCCTTGGGTGTGCTAGCTGGCCAATACTCAGCATGAAATTATAAGTCACTATCCTTCTGACTGGCCAATGCTACAACATTCTCAAAAGGAAAATTGTGATTGATAAAGAATTTTTTAAAAAAATTTGCATGGAGAAAACCGCACTCTCTAAATTTCAAGATTTGGATCTGGGGATGGAATGACAAGGTGCAAAAATCACTACACACAAAACAAACATAACAAAGCAGGTTATCCACCCTTCCATGTTTAACTCTAAAACACAATCTCTAGATAGCCATCTGCCAGGTCCAACCTAGGTCAGAAGGGGCAGAGGAAAGACATGCTCCCCTTACCAACATCTTCACATAAGGTTCTGTGATGGAAGAAACATTCTTACCCATGTTTGTGGGAAACGGGGAGCCCAGATTAAGTTCCTCTCTCTCCTCTTTAAGAGATGCATGTGGCTAATGCATCACCACAAATGGACCTCACGAAACACAGACGTAGAAGCAGCTGCTGACAAGAACTCTGAACTGAATGACAACATTCCATCAAGCCAGGAGAAAAGTCACCAAGATAACAAAGGAGACTATCACAAAGAGAATGCTGATGCTGAAAAGACTGAACATGAAAGAGAGAATCCAACAGGAAATGTCTTTAGCAATAAACATGCAACTACATTAAACCTTGCTATGTTGCCATATTTTATAAGGTAAGGAGCCAGATTACGGCTTGGAGGGGAAGTCCATGTAAATCCCAGGAACTGAAGGAAGGAAATGATACTGGTGATTCAATAGGTGGCTCTCTTTCTTGTGGGTTATCATTGAACCAATACTCTTGCACAATGACAAAGCACACTGTACTTAAGGAAATGCCATCTTTCAGATGACATAAAAAAAAAAAAAGGTCTATTTAGTCATTACCATATTACAGAGATTCACAAAGAGAATGAGATAGGTTCTGTGCCCTCAAGAGCTTCAAAAGAAGAGAATGAGGAATGAAAGAAACGGATGCAACAAGCAGCAAAGTGACACAGTTTAAGTTCAGTCCATATCTTCTTTGTTCCATTTCTCCAATTGTTTTGATTATATAACTATTTCCCTTCTTCCCAACCATTCTGCTGCCCTAATCTGCTTCCCACCATTTGAAATGCCTTCCTTTGTTCCTCCACTTACTTAGCCCAATCCCTACCTGTGCCTATTGGGTTCCGAGAAGTGGGCGGGCAGAAGCCCGCCCACTGCTAAAGGATCCCCACCCCAGCCTAAGGGGAGGATCCACGGGACCTGAAAACTCAACTGAGTTCAGGGGACAACTAATAAAACAACAGGGACAGGAGTGCGATCAGAGGGTCAAAAGAAGGGACCCTGATGGGGACACTGAGCAGAGAATCCTGGACAGCGCTCACTGCTCCTCGAAGGCGTCAAGGGAGCCAGTGGACGCCACCAGAGGAACTCTGCCCGGATGCTTGAACGGACAGAGTATCAGAAAGAAGCCCCACAGTCACAGGAGTCTCCATCAGCCAACCTCCTCTCTCTCAATCCCTACCTGTACCTATTGGGTTTCCGGGAAGTGGGCGGGCTTCCTGCCCACTGCTAAAGGATCCCCCCTCAGCCCAAGGGGAGGATCTACAGGACCTCAGAACCCAACTGATTTTGGGGGACAACTAATAAAAGACCAGGGACAGGACTGAGGTCAAAGGGTAATAAGAAGGGAGCCTGACGGGGACACCGAGCAGAGAACCCCAGATAGCGCCCACTGCTCCTCGAAGGCATCAAGGGAGCCAGTGGACGCCGCCCAGAGGAACTCCACCTGGATGCGTGAACGGACAGAGGCTCAGAAAGAAGCCCCACAATCACAGGAGTCTCCATCAGCCAACCTTCTCTCCCTCAATCCCTACCTGTAGTGGGGCAGCTGCCCCATTCCTGAAGAAAAGGGGTTAAAAGCAGCCCTGGAGAGGGCTGTGGCTGGACATAAGGAGAGTGAGAACAGCTGGGGGAAGCTGACTGTGTTGCTGACCACAGGTGTGGCCAGCTCAGTCAGGGCCCAGCTGCCCCTGATAAGAGGGCTGTGGAACAGGAGCTGGAAGGAAACACACTCTCTAGTTTCTGAGAGGGAAGGACTTGGCTGCCTGGAAGCTGAGTAGGGTACCTAGGGTGGAGCAGTTCCGGGGAAGGGCAGAGGGAGCTGGGGAGCTGGGGAGCTCCAGCCTAGTAGAACCCCAGGCTGCAGGCCTTCATGAAGGCCTACAAAGGTACTGGGGGTGCAGAGGGGCAGCCTGGGAATAGGCAAAGGCAGCAGGTCCTAACCCCGCTTGCCGATAAGTGGTTTACAGACTGCAGTTGGCCCTAGTGAGCAGGGGCAAGATAGCGAGTAGCAGTAGCCACTGAGGCAAGGTGGAGATAGAGGGTTGGGGGTTCCCCTGGGTGGGAAAACCAAGATTGTGGTTTACTGCTGGGGCAGAACCCTGACGTAGAGCAACACAGAGGTCCACAAGGAACATGGGGGCCAGCAGCAGGTGAGACACAGGCCTGCAGAGGGTGCTCCAGGCTGGAAGAGCTAATTCCAAGGACAACCAGCAGGAGGCACCGTGCCAGTGAGTCTCACCCTGCCACACTACCCAACAGTCTCTCCACCAAAATTGAGAAAACAATAAAACAAAGTATCCCAGCACTTTAAGCATCCAGAACTACCAACATGGCAAAATACAGGGGAAGGTAAGCAATTCAGCTGGGTCACCTTATGATCTTTCCCTTGGTAGCTCCTTCAAAGCTAACTGAAGTTAATGGGAGTCATGCATCAGGCCCTTATCCACACTGAAGGGTGTGGAAACTTAGGATCCTGAGCACCTTTAACAATCAGATCCTTAATATCATATTCTGTTTTAAACAGGTGAGTGCAATATTGCTACCATTAGTTCTTTATTATGTCTTCTATGATTATCTAGAGAGAGAAAAACCTCCATGTGTTGACAGCACAATTATCTTTATTTCAAAGGTTGGTTCATGTTAACACATGAACATAAAAAGCCACACGAGTCAGTGTATGAAAAAATAAGCTTTTTGTAATTCAACTAAATTCCCTCAGTTTTCAGACAATTTGAATGCAAGATAGTGTTCTAGTTCTCAGTCTGCACTGTTAGCAAGTACATCAAGTGAGAAACTAAATCACATCCGTATTAATAAAACTCATCTGATGAAGTAAGAGAACTGACAGGGTTTAGTCATCCAGTTACCTCATCCCAACATCTCTTTTGTGGGAGAGAAAGTAAATACCCAATGAATTTGCATTTATGTTGTTTCCCAGAATCATTCACTGAAACATCCCAACCCATCTTGCCCAGACAATGAATTACAAGCCATGGATGTGTAGCCCTTAGAGGAGCATTTGTGAATGTCTGGGTTGATTCTCACAGTTAGGTGCAGAATAATAAATTACATAGTGATGATCTGAGCTAATGGTAACCAGATACTGGAATACTTGCTGCATCTACAGTTTTGAAGATTTGCTTAGTGTTATTACAGAAGAAAATTATGCTAATACACATTGGATATGCCCATTTGGAGCATATGCCTCTCTCAGGAGCACAGAGAATCTATAAGATAGCATTATAAATTAATTGATATGATTGGGGTACATCTTATCAGAGAAGAGTAATATCACAACAGCCTATATATTATATGAGTAGGGCCCTACCAAATTCATGGCTGTGAAAAATGTGTCAGACCATGAAATCTGGTCTCCCCCATGAAATCTGGTCTTTTGTGGTCTTTTAGCCTAACTACACAGATTTCACGGAGGAGACCAGCATTTCTCAAACTAGGGACCCCAACTCAAAAGGGGGTTGCCAGGATATTGTAGGGGAGTTGTGGTATTAACATCCTTGCTTCTGTGCTGCCTTCAGAGCTGGGTGGCTGGAAAGCAGCAGTGCTGGCCAGGCATCCAGCTCTGAAAGCAGCACAGAGGCAAGGATGGCAATACCATGACCACCACCCCCCCCACACACACACACACAATAACTTTGCACTGTCCCCACACAACCCATCTTTTGTATCAGGACCCCTACAGTTACAACATAGTGAAATTTCAGATTTAAATATCTGAAATCATGAAATATACTATTTTAAAAATCCTATGACCATGAAATTGACCAAAATTTGGTAGGGCCCTATAATATGAGAATCCCAAGCACAGCCAAATGGTTGAAACACAACACAACACAACACAGCAAAGAAAATTTTCATTTGTTAAAGAGATGAACAGTCACTCATTGCTGTACTGTCACAATCATTTCCTCCTGTTACCCTTATATAAACCCAAACCCATTCTTAGAAGCTTGATCTTAAGTGAAGTTTCACTCCCCCCTCTTTTAATATATGATGAAGTCATTTAATCAGGTTAACCAGGTTCAGAGAGTTGTATGAAATACCACTTATACGGAAACAGAACAAAATATTGGGGGTGGGGTGATGAATAAGTACACCAATTAGCTGCTGACGCACTCATGTAAAAATACCCTAGTTTTAATGTTTACAATGGCCTAAGATAGTGTACAGACCTAGGCTGGTTCACTTTAGCTCACCTCCTCTTCCTTTAGAGTTGCAATATTGTTAGAACAGCAGCTATTTTGCAAACTAGTCAGGCAACACCCACCCACCCACCCACAAAAAAAAGATACATTATAATAACCTCATACACAATGAGGAAACAATGGTCCAGATCCTCAACTGATTTCCATTTTCTTCAGATGAGTGTCTAGCACAATATCTTTAACAATTTCTGTTTTAAACCTGCCAATTATAGGGTAAGGGTAGACCGATGCACATGCTGATTAAAAGAATTTCATTGTGTAAGTTTCTGAATATGTAAGTGTTTAAATCTTGTAACTAATTTTGTACAGACTTGGGAGTTCAAACTAAATATGGGGGTGTGGGAGATGTGTGCGCCTGTCTGTCTGGGGATATTCATACAGAGAAGTACCAACCTACAGTGTAGAGAAATGACACAGCATCTACAAAGGTTACCCAATTTCTTTAAAGGACCCAGAGTTGTAGCTGAAAACGCCCTCCATTTCCAACATGGTAAATCTATTGAGGACTGTAATGTCTATGCCTTGTTCTGGTAGCAACCAATGATGTTACTACAGCAACAGCACGTACTAAATTACGCAATCTCTGGGCTCTCTGTGGGTGTGTTGTGAAACATTTACAATATTCTTTGTCCTTCCTAGAATTATGATAGAGCACTGTCACTTGCAAGCGGATTCAACTGTTTGGAAATTGTGATGCAAGTCAGAAGGCCTGATGCTTAAAAGCATTCAGAATATTTGAGGAGGAAGAGGCAGGGGAAAGAGGAATCTCCTAGTCACTGTGATGTTTCCATCATCTTTTCAGGGCAGATTAAAATGACAACAGCGTTGACTCCCATGTCCTGGAAAATGTTCTTCTTAATATTCTGTTCTGTTAAGGTAAGTTTGATACAACAACTCTGCACAATTCACAGTTTGGTTTTGCTTGTGTGGAAGCCAAGGTACAGTTAAAGAAACACTGAAGAAAAAAAACGTGCAGCATTTTAAACAAATCCTTACCTGTATTAACACCACTTGAAATTTTTTTAATTTACAAATTATTTCATATTTTCAACATATGCTCTGTTTACTCCTTACATTTACAGCATCTTCACTGAAAAGTAAGATACCATCACAAAAAAGTAGTAGTAATGCAGGTTATTTACCTGTAACTGGAGGGTCTTCAAGATGTGCAGTCCCTATCAGTTTTCCACCTATGGGTACATATGCGCACCACATGCCTGAATCCTGAGTGAAGTGGTGTGTTTGTTTTTCTTTTTGATTTTTACAAGCAGTGTCCATTGGCCCACACATGTACTATAGCTCTCCTTGTACTCCAAACTGAGGGCATAAAGGATGGTGCGGGTAAACGCCTCTACAATTTATCATTATTACTGCAGCCCAAACAATCTGCAGCAGAGGGGATGAAGGGAGGGTAGAGGAATACAGATAGGACCACGCATCTCGAAGAATCTCCAGATGAGTAACCTCCATTTCTTCTTTTTCCAGTCATGGTCCCTATGTGTATTTCACACCTGTGAGATTAACATGCAGTAGTCAAACAGGCAGAGGCGACATGGGGGGGCATGCGAGGTCACATGCCCTGCCCCTCAGATTTCCTACTCGGCTCACATGGACTGAGCATGCTCAGTAATACTGCTAAAGCTGACCTTCCCCCTCCCCCCGAAAGTCAACAAGCACGGGTCATCTCTGCAAACAGGAGCTGGGTGTGAGGATATCAAAGTGATAGCTAACTGTAGTACTGCTGTCTCTGCAGCTGTAGCCACAGTGGACAAATGGACCAGAGTGAACATCTCATGAAGGCACCAGAGTGCAACATCTCATGAAGGCATGCAAAGAACTTCAAGCAACTGCTCAACCTATCTCTAGTAGAGGCCTGTCTCTCGGAGATGAAGATGAAGCAGCTTG
Organism: Gopherus evgoodei; assembly: GCF_007399415.2. Classification (NCBI taxonomy): domain Eukaryota; kingdom Metazoa; phylum Chordata; order Testudines; family Testudinidae; genus Gopherus; species Gopherus evgoodei. Next base: position 88,489,742 of record NC_044328.1, read on the forward strand.
CCCTCCAGTGGAAATGAGCTGGGACAACACACAGAGGGAACACACGCATGCAGCCGAGTGATATCAACATTGAACAGAGTAGATCACCACACCGGTAGTATCTGACAACACTTCAAAGATAGCTGACACAGCAGACCCAAAGAGAACCCCCATGACCACAGAGTCTAGCAAGGTACGAAGGCACGTCGGCCAGGTTTATTGTCAAATGAAGCACAATGATAGTTCCCTGTAGATTTCTTAGTCTATTTCAGGGCATACTATGAATGTGTGCCCCCTGGCAATGGACTCAGCTCAGTCAGTGGCAGGCCTTTCCACTGCCCCTTCGGCTGGACAAAGACACCGCCCCAGGGATGCATTCTTATACATAGGTACAAACAAGTTACACATCACTCCTGACGTATTGAGGTGCAACCCTTCTACGCAGCAAGATACAACCCCTCTACGCAGTAAGGTGACGCCTCTCACCTTGTACATGTTGGTTCGAACAAAACAACTCTATCCATCATATTACCCTTTTGCCCCTGTCATTGGGATGGGTTAGCCTGTTCCTTGTTATCTGTGTGGAGCGTACAAGTATGGGAATGTTCTGATATCTAGTGTTCAGTATCTTTTAGGTAGGTCTCTTTTTGCAGCATCAGCCCCTTCCTTGCCAGCTTCTGTGAGCAGGGCCTGCCTCTGGCTCACAGCTTAATTTTGCTTTATGTTAGCAAAGTCTTGACCATTACTTTAGTTCAGGCCTCAGGCCTCATACTGGGCCTCTGATACCAAGGTTTATATCTTAGAGCCTCCTCTTACTACAACCTCTTCTGGGGATGGGGGGAAATGCAAGCTAGTTGATAAAGGGTAATACAACCAAGATCCATTTAGGAAGTCTCTGCACCAATAAAGCTTGACTCCTTAATTGCTCTGCTATGGGAACAACTAGTTTACGTATCTTTCTAATATCCTTTGTAGATAAAAGGCCAAAGACCTTTTGGATATCCAGAGAACACATCCTTCTCTCTACTTCCAAGGCATGCAGTTGAGAAAAAAAAATTACCTGACTCTCATGAATCTCAGAAACTACTTTAAGGATTAATTTGGGGTGGGAGCATGAGACCTTTTCTTATAGAAGGTAATACATAGCAGGTAACCCATAAGCACCCCCAGCTCACTGACTCTTCTGGCTGACATTACAGCTGTTAGAAAGGCCACCTGCACAGATAGAAGGGCCATAGAACATGTGATTAGAGGCTCAAAGGGAGATTTAGAGAGAGATGATCAAACAAAATTGAGGTCTCACGGACATGCAAACTTCACCAACGGAGGAAACAATCTGAGAAGCCCCTTCAGAAATCTAGCTGCAACAGGTGACTGAAGAACATACGGTGACCTATCGGAGGATGGAAAGCACTGATTGTTGCTAAATGCACTCACAGAGAACTGAGCATGAGACCCAAAAACTTCAGATTAAGTACATACTCTAAAATAGCAGGGATCCCAGCAGATTCTGAAGACAAGGGGAGAAGTGTTTCCATTTTGCTGAGTAGCAGCTCCTCATAGAATTCTTTCTGCTTTGGTTTAGATTGCATCCTTCTGGAACATGAGTGCTCTATTTCCAATGCCTACCCAAATAACAGGCTCTGAGTTGCAACGGTCCAAGACACGGGTGCCTGAACCTGTCCCTGTGCTGTGTTAGAAGGTCCAGAAATGGGGTCATATTCATGAGTGGTCAAAGCAAGAGCTTAAGTAGATCTGCAAAACCAGAAGTATCTGGGCCAGTTGAACACAAATCGGGATGACCCAAACTTGGTCTTGGTGGATCTTTGCAGAACTTGTGGTATCAATAAATTGGGAGGGAAGGCATACTCCAGGTGATCCTTTCATGACATTAGGAGGGCATCTACCACTGAGCCTTGCAGTACAAAGGAAATTTCCTGTTCACCCACAAGATGAAAAGGTTCCAGCTCAGCATTTCCCATTGTGCAAATAGATTGTCAAGAACCAAATTGTGAATCCTCCACTTGTGATTTGTGGGAAAATGTCTATTCAGGCTGTCTGCTAGGGAGTTTTGCACCCCAGGTAAGTATGCTGCTTATGGTGTATCAGCCATCACATAACCTTAAGTCCAGAGGGTGACTGCCTCTAAGCGTAGACGGAGAGATCTTGTTGTCCCGTGCTTGATTATATATATATTATATTTTTTGTCATGTTGTCCAACCTTATTTGGACATGTCTGGATTGGATGAGTGGGAGAAAGGCACTGAAGGCACAACAGACCATTAGTAAACATATGTATTTTAAACTCCCATAGGGTCCAGACACCTTGTGCCATTTGCCTGTAGTTAGGGCCCTCCAGTTTTTGGCAAATTGGGCAAGGAGTCTTTCAAATATCTGAGGAGGGAAATGAAGAAGCATCAATAAAAAGGACACACATCTCTAAAGTGCCATCCAAAGAAAGTCTGGGGGGTCAGAGTACGATTTGGTAGTGGATGTTGCAGAGGCTGAGTTCCTGGGTTTATAAACTCTCTCTCTCTTACATGGTGGCTCCTGGGGACATTGGTGATATAAAGGCTGAGGAGGCAGTCTTGCCCTACACCCTTGCCTATGGATCCAAGTCCTCAAGGAAGTGGAGAGACTCATCTGTCATCTTGTGGAATAGCTTGACTGGATCAAAGGACAGATCTTGAATAGTATTCGACACCTCTCTAAGGAAACTTGAGGATTTCAGCCATGAGTCTCTCCTCATAAAAATAGTTATTACATCCCCCTAAATGCAGTATCTGCTGTATCCACCACATTCTGGAGGAAGTCTTGGTAACCAATCTGCCCTCATCCACCTTAGTGAGGGTTCTAGCCTCCTCAGGGAGGCTGTCCTTAAAATCCATAACCATAGCATAATTGACCAAATCAAATTTGGCCAAAAGGGCCTGATAGTTAAAAATCCTGAACTGGAGGGAGGTGGAAGAGAAGACCTTTCTCCACAGGAGGTCAAACCACTTATCAGAAGGAGCAGACTTTGGGTGTTGTTGCTTAGATTGCTCTGCAGCCATCTGCACCACCGAGAACAAAGTAACACTTCTCAGGTCTCTTAGAACTGGGAGCACAAGAAGCAAGAGCGTGCCAAACTGTCTTTGTTGGGTCCAGATGCCCTTGGTGGAGACAACAACTTAACTAGGACCAGAAAGCTGCAGAACGTCCAGTAATCTGTGCTGAGGCTCCTGGTCTTCCTCAAGCTAAATCTGTAGCTTTGTCACCACTCTGCGCATGAGTTCTTCATATTGTTTAAAATCTTCTAGCAGAGACAGAGAAGGAGTAAATGCTTCATCTGGTGATGAAGAAATTTCTTCCAAGACTGTCAAAACCTTTGGATCAGCTCATCCTCCTACAAATATTCCAACAAGGCCAGTTGTGGATGGCCAGGCAATAGCAAATACGGCTCATGCTCTGATCCTGGGAGTCTAGGGTCGGACTCCCCCCTCCTCGCCCCTGAGATAGGCAGTAAGATGCCTCAACTAGCAGGTGAGGACCACATGGGACAGGGTACCATCTGTTTCTTGGCCAGTCATGTTTGGTTAGACACCAAAAGCCTGATCTTCTTGGGCTTATCCCATGTCACCTCCACCTGGTACTGCAAAGATTTCTGAGGGGCCTCTGCTTCATCCAAAAAAAAGTTGGATCCTATACTATTATGAGAATGACACAGTGCCGATGGCTTCATCTCGAGGTTGGCAGGTGAGATAGAAGAACGACACTGCACTTTTGGGACAGTCTCTTTTTCAGTGTAACAATGGAATGGAGACTATCCTGATAGGAGGGATGAATGCAGATTGGGAAGAGCAAAGATATCCTCCAAGGAGACATTGTTTTTAGACTGCTGTATGGCACGAGTCCATTGACAGGGCTGTCAAAGATGGACCTTCCTTGGTTACCATGGAAGTTGGCACTTTCTGGGACTCTATTGCTATCAGTACTGCATCAGCTCTAGAAGTGGTTGGGCACACCAGGAGCTGTTTATCTTGAGATTTCACCATCAAAGCTGACGTCGGAACCCTTGGATCCACACATTGCCTCCTCCTTCCAAGATTTACTCTGACGTAGGTCCCTAGTGCCCATGTGCGCAGGCACTCCCGACTGATGGGGTTGGTGAGGGATCCTCTCTCTTTGGGGAAGTTGTAGACAAAGATGATTTGTCCATATGCCTATGAGAGTGCCCCTACTCTTCTGTAAAGCCTTTTCCTAAGGCTTACCAGTCTTAGCCTCCATTCCCAAACTAGTACTTGGAAAGGGACTGTTGCTGAAACTGATGTATGGAGGGAGAGGGGCAGTCCCCAAGCCAGATATGATTGGGGTCTCATTGCCTTCTCCATCAGATGATATTTTCTAAGTCTCAGTTCCCAACCTTCACAAGTTCAGGGGGGAAGGGTGGGGGAAGAGAGCAAGATGCTTCACTTAGCAGAGATGCAAGCCTCAGCCAGGTCACAGAGGCAAATTTGATGTTCATGGCTGACAGAAAAGAAGCAAGGGCATAATGCCAGACTTCTCAATTAGGGGGAAAAAAGTCACCAGATGTGGGGGGGGGGAAAGGGGAGAAAAAACACTATCTTTACTATGTTAGACTATACTATAAAAAGTACTAAAAAATTCACTATATACAATATCTTTACAAAAATGATCCCATAGAAAGGAACTGAGGACACTAAAGATTCCAACTCAGCAATAAGGCGACACTGGAGAGGTGTCAGTCACACCACCCTTTATGCCCTTAGTTTGGAGCACAAGGAGAGCTGGGGGGATGTGCAGGCCAATGGACACTGCTTGTAAAAAAAATCCAGACTCAGGCGCAAAGTATGTACGCATACCCACTTGTGGAATACACATAGGGACCATCACTCAAAGAAGCCTTAGTTGTTGACAAACTGTTTTGAGATCCTTTTATAGAAGGAACTACAGAAGAGCAGAGTATTATCATAATGGAGTCAGAAAATATAGCTAATCCCCTCCTAACTAAACCCTGCCTAAAGAATTAACAACTCCCCCCAAAATTGAATAAACCATTCTGTTGCTCTATGCTGTATCAAACTCTATGTACAAACTCTATGCTGTATCCTTCGCCCTACCCTTTGATTTTTTTCCATTGAGACTGTTACCTCTTCAGGGAAGAGACCATCTCTTATTCTCCGTTTGTGAAGTGCCTAACATACAATAGCACCACATTCTCAGTTGGCTCCTAAGCACTGCTTTAATATAAACAAAAGAAAATTTCACAAAAATGATTGACAAATTTTAAAAATGCTAAAAACAAATATCTTTGAAACCTAAACTTATAACAGACTCTAGAAGTAGAGCTACTAAAGTTAATATATTAAGGAATTTAATGTAAGTTGAGAATTCAGTTCAAAATCAGCAAAATAATGAATACATTTAATTTAGGAAGAAATTAGAAGTTGTTGAATGCTTCCATCTCTCACTGACTTCCATTGGATTTGAAACCACACAGCAGCTTGTATTATGGGGCCCAGATTTCAGATTTTGTAGCTCTACAACTTTTTCTATCCCCAATATGGAAACCTCACACATGAATAAAGCCAAAAAAAATATGGAAATATGCTTGCTTAATACAAGAGGCAAAATCTATCTCTTGGACACAAAAAATGATAGTTTCAAGGAGAAAAAAAACTATAGATAGTTATCTTATAGATGGTAGAGTAAGACAGTCTTATTTATTACATTATTCAGTGGCATGGGTATAGTTTAATGGAAGTACAAACATGGCCAAAGTTATTTTTCGGCAAACTAGCAATTTTTCAACCAAAGTGAAAAATTCGTCTATTAAGTAGAGGTAAAATTGTTATTATGTGGTCTTGGAATTCCATTCACATGGTCTTCTCAAAACAACCCTTTGTAAAGAAAACAAGCTGGGACCAGTAATTTGAGTGACAATTAGGATTTATTACATATATTTGGACCAGGAAAAGGAAGTAACATTGTACCTCAGCAACAAGACAAAGATGAGAAATTAGCTTTACCTACACCACACTTTTTAGCCCCACAGATCATAGGCAAAACCTATATGCTGATGATGATGCACAGACCAGTCCAGAGTTAAGCCCAGCTGGGAAGGTGCGGAGCAGAGAGAGACCCCACCTATTCAGGACATATGTGAAGATGTAATTAAATAACAAGCCCTTACCTCCAGGATAATATCAAAGACATGATATTCTACATTACCAACCTGTGAAATAGAAGGTCTGCACTAGAATGGAAGTTGATATTTTTTGTGGCAAGCCCTCAGATTTTATATCTGGGTGCTTTATAGACTGATATGAAGACAAGGTCCCTATACACACCCCAAACACAGCAGTTATTACTTCTAAATATAAAATAAAACTTTAAAAAGGTGGAAAGGCATATGGAACTTGTAGAAAAATCAAATCAGAACTCGGACTCCATTTGACTGGATTTCCTGCTGACCTGGAAGGAGAACATTCATTTATTTACTTTTCTGAAAAAAAACAAAGAAATGCTGGGACTTTGTTTAGCTGAGGAAATTTGTTTTGTTTATAAAGATGATTTTAAATTTGCATCTGATCCACTGGTAAAAAGACCTAGCATGAGCAGCATTTTGGTTTTTCACACTGATGTCTGCTGCAGGCTGAGATATTTTGATGGGGCTTAACTTTTCCACCCTTTCGTCCCAACAAAAAAAAAAAAAATCTGGCTCTCTGTCCAGTTGCTTAATATAAAATAATAGAGTGGGTCGTGGGTGGATCATCTATTTCTTCTGCATTTCATTGGCATTTACAGGGAAGAGAAGGTCGGATGCTATTTTCAACCTTCTTTCAGTCAGAGAGGTCAGTCAGCATTTATAAGCTAAGATCAGCAGCTTTTGTGGAGGGCAGTGAAATAATTGCATTTCCCTACACTCCCAGCCTGTTCAACAAGAGGATTTCTCCTAGTTTGTCCAGACGCAACAAAATCTGCAAAGAAAAAGAAACTGTAGAACTAGCTTACAGTTCATCTGCTACTAATCAAGAGTGTGACAACTATTAGAGTATTATTGTACTGTTTACTAGCCCAACTTCTCACAGTTTAATATATGTCACTGATAAATATCTAGTCACAGAGTTCTCACTTGTGAACAAGATATCTGAAAGTAATACCAAAAATGTTAATACAAGTTACATTTTAAAAATTGTTAATCTGTTTCTATATGTGATAAGGAATCTCAGCTGAGGAAATCTCCAATTCCTGCTATTAATATTGAGCAAATAGCTTTTTCCCTTCCCCCACATCGCCCACAGCATAATTAAATGTTTTATCAATTAGACTCTTGTCCGTGTGACCCCTTTAATTTTTCCACTATAAGTGGACTGAACTCTGCAATTTAAATTTTAAATTCTGTCCTTGGATTTAACATAACAGAACTCTACTGTAAAAACAACTGGATATGAGCAAGACTCCTCTCCAGCCCCTTTGATAATTCTCACTGAAAGAGCATCACCATCCAGATCCATAGACATGTGAGTTCCCAAACCAGGCACATGCAATTGGAGATTAATTCTTTCAAAGATACAAAACAAGTTCTACTAGCCATATTAGCATCATGGTAGGCAATTTGTAGCCCTAATCAATTTTACCACAACTTAACATACTTCATCTACAAACCCAAAAGTTGTGAAATTATTTCGTATCTTTGGAAGTAATTGCTTTTGTTGACAATCCGTTTCTAACAACTGAAGCTAGGATTTTCAAAGGAGCCTAAGAGAATTGGATGCCTAACTCCTATTGAAACTGAATATGACTGGGTATGTAACTCCCTTAGCCTCCCTTGAAAATCCAGTGATGAATGTACCACAGATTAGTATGAACAAGGGACAAAAGTCAGCACCCACAAGAAATGGCATTCAAAAAGATCTGATTTATATACATGAAAAATCCTCGAGTCAGACTCCATTGTATGTTCTATACAGAACCTTGCATGATGTGTCTTTTGTTTCCAGCACTCCACTTACAAGATGTCATGACCTCATCCAACAACACGACAAGGTGTACTCATAACACTTTGTATATTTTGTACCATTGCAAAAACAAGTTATATTTTCTGTTATACTCACAGGTTTTTATTTTGATTAATCATTTTTTCCCAAAGACACTTAGGATTTTACAATACAGATTGTAAAAAGGAATGTGAAACTGTCAGTTTTAAAAACAAATTCAACATAAAAATATTTACACCTGACACATAAGGCCAACACAGTACTCTACTTTTCTGAACATCAACTGATTTTACAGAAAAAGAATCAACGTCCAGTTATATCAAGTTCACACCTCTGAGGTGAGCAGAGAAAAGGGCAGCTCAGTTTTACTGCTGCAGCTGTTCAGTTGCACAGTTTTCAATCGTACTGGGTCCCATCCTGCAAATACTAGCCACTATATAGTCTAGATAGTATTTCTAAGACGGGCAGGACCGGCGCCAGGGTTTCTTGCGCCCTAGGCACACGGCCATTTCGCCGCCCCCCGCGCTGATCCCGTGCTGATCTGTTGGTCCGTGGCTCTGGTGGAGCTGCCGCAAGCACGCCTGCGGGAGGTCCACCGGAGCCGCGGGAGCAGCTGACTACCCGCAGGCATGACTGCAGCAGCTCCACCGGAGCCGCCTGCCACCCCCCTGGCAAAATGCCACCCCCTCAATAATCCTGGCACCCTAGGCGATTGCCTAGGCTGCCTAAATGGTAGCGCTGGGCTTGAAGACGGGGCCTATATTTATAGCTATTTAACGTAAATCATTTGTACATATCTATCATTCCTGTTAGTAACTTCTTTGGTGATCAAAATCTGTGAAAACATGTTAAAAAAAAATCACTCCCTCAAAGTTTTGACATAGCAAGAATCAGAGTGTTTTTAATATCCTATTTTTTCTCCACTTGCGTCTTGGCAAGTATCACTCACTGAGATATTGTAGGCTGGCAGCACTTCATGCTACAGCCTATTCTTTGGACTTCTGTCCCTTCTTACTGAGGAAGAAGCACTGAGTCAATTATTGATTGAGATTGTTTATACATGCCTTAGAGGAATCACTTATACAGACTGATCAAGAAACCATCATTAACCATCAGGCCAAATACTATCCTATACCTAAATCTTCCATTTCTGGACATTACTGTTGAAAAGGTTGTGATGAGACAAGTCTGTCCTAAATGGAAACTGGGCTTAAAAATCACACCTCAGCCAAAATTTAAATAATACTTTTTTCACTTCAGCTAGAATGAGGAGATTAGGAGAGTCATTAAAATCTGTACTCTACACTCTGAATACACAGTGGGCTCTTCTACACATTTTTAAAAAAAATATTTTTCAAACTTCCTACTGCTCAACCTCATTGGCTTTACCAGCAATGAAAGCCTTCGGGTTGATAGGCCACAAGATTCATAGATTGCAAGGCCAGAAGGGACCATTGTCATCATCTAGTCTGACTTCCTGTAAAACACAGCCCATAGAGAACTTCCTCATAATTAGAAAAACATCCAATCTTGATTTAAAAATTACCAGTGTGGAGAATCCACCACGACTCTTGGCAAATTGTTCCAGTGGTTAATTACTCTCAACATAATAAATGTATGCATTATTTCTTGGCTGAATTTGTCTAGCTTCAACTTCCAGACTGAATAGTGTTATACTTTTCTCTGCTTGACTAAAGGTATGTCTACAAAGCAAAAAAAAATGTATCCCTTGCCAGCCAACTCAGGCTCAAAGGGCTTGGGCTTCAGGGCAAGTTTTATGGATGTGCAGACTTCCATGGTTGGGCCTGAGCCCAAGCTCTAGGACTCTCCCAACCCGCAGGGTCCTAGAGCTCAGATTCCAGCTCAAGCCCGGAAGTCTATACAGCCATGAAACAGCCCTGCAGCCCAAGTCCCAAGTTGGCTGGCATGGGCCTGCCACAGGTTTTTCTTTGCTGTGCAGACATATCCTTAAAGGCCCTTTATCAACAATTTTTTGTTCACCATGCAGACATTTAAGGACTATAATCAAGTCACTCCTTAAGCCTTCTCTTTGTTAAACTAAATAGATTGAGCTCTTTGAGTGCCACTATAAGGCGTGTTTTCTGATCCTTTAATCATTGTTGTGGTTCTTCTCTGAACCCTCTCCAATTTATCAGCATCTTTAGATTGTGCACACCAGAACTGGCTACAGTATTCCAGAAACAGTCACATCAGTGCCAAATACAGAGGTAAAATAACCTCTACTCCTACTTGAGATTCCCTTGTTTATACATGCAAGGATCGCATTAGCCCTTTCGGCACAGCATCACACTGGGAGCTCCTGTTCAGCTGACTGTCCACCACAACCCCCAAATCTTTTTAAGAGTTATTGCTTTCTAGGATAGTTCTCCCATCCTGTAAGTATGGCCAACATCCTTTGTTTCTAGACATATGACTTTCCATTTGGCCATATTAAAATGCTTATTGTTTGCTTGTGCCCAGCTTACCAAGCGATCCAGATCGCTCTGCATCAGTGATCTGTCCTCTTCATTATTTTTCAGTTCCCCAATCTTTGTGTCATTGGCAAACTTTATTGGTGATGATTTTATGTTTTCTTCCAGGTCATTATTAAAAATGCTAAACAGCATTAGGCCAACAACTGATCCTTTCAAGACCCTACTAAAAACACACGCACTTCATGAGTCCCCATTTACAATTATATTTTGAGGCCTAACAGCCACTTTTTCACCCATTTAATGTGTGCTATTTACATGTAGTGGGGTGAGGCCTTATATCGTGTGATATATCGGTGCTATGTTATATCGTTCTAGTTTCTTAATCAAAGTGTCATACAGTACCAAGTCAAGGAAAAAGATTCCTATAAATGAATCTCTTTAATCTCTGTTCAATTATAGTTCTTTTGTGACATCAGAAATAAACATCTCTGTAACAGTTTAAGACCTGCACCAGGCTGCAGTAAGATTCTTTCAAACCAGAAAAGCTGTTTGTGCATAAAATATAAAACATTGCAGCACGTGCTTCTTGGAGTTATCAAATAGCAGACTAACTTCCAAATGTAACACACTTAACGTACCTCCCAAACACTTGATTTTAGCTCACCTGGTAAATCTACTATTTATGAATTACCAAAGATCGAAGTTAAATCCTAGCTCTGGGGTCATGCAACGGATACCTGAAGTCCTGATACCATAATATACACTCCAATTCTAGTCAACCAATTCACAGAGGGTTTTTTGTTTGTTTTTACAGTATAAGACATGCTCTTTTATTAAAACAAATTGTGACTAATTAGGGAGAAAAAGCTTCAGGAGGAAGGAAATGTGGCCTAAGTGGCATTCTGGTTCAATTAAAAAAAAAATTAATTTAAGAGTGAACACATCTAAACCAAGAATACAGACTGCATGCGTGTACAGAAGGAGGCACAGTCCTCCTTTCATAGTAACATTCCATCGGTAGGTCTTTTCCAAATGAAAGAAAGTTGATAAAGCGCATCCATTTTACAATTGCTATTAAACCCAATTTGAAAATAAAGAATTTTGCATTGCTTCCCGAGTTAGAATTCTAATCATTAATGATGGTGGTGTGTTATGTATTTGATACTTTCCAGACCAACAAGCTCCTCAAGAAGATGACAATCTAGGAACAGGCAGGGAAGTAAACAGAGCTGAGGGGAAACTGGAAGTAAAGTATGCTGCTTTTTACTTAATATGTATGTCAAGATTTAATGTAGTCAGCATGGTAGAAATGGATCTTCAAGGAGGATTTTTAATATGCAGAGTAGAGTCTTGGGATACCGTACTATACAAAGGGGGTAGCACTGAAAAAAAAAGTATAGAAATAATTGAGGCAGTCAAGGGTGGACATACTGAAAGAGCAAAGTATGATGCATAAAAGGACAAGTTCATATAAGGAGGAAGGGACAGAATTATATAAAGCTTTAAGAGTAACAAGAAGCTGGAACGGGATGCAATAGTCGATGAGGCACAACTGGAGGGATTCAGACAGGGAATGACAGGACCAAAACAAAAGCAAGGAAGAGGGCTTTTGCATGGACTGAAAATGATAATGGGGACTTTAAGGATGCTAGAAAGACTATAATGTGGGCCTAAGAGAGAGAATATGCTGGAGTATGCAAGAAAGGGAACATGAGGAGGAGGAAGAAGATGCAGGACTCTGACATGGCCTGGATGCGTGGAGCAAGTTAAAGGGAAGAGTGAAGAATAACCCCCAGATCGGAGATCTGAATGCCAGAGAGAAGGAAGCAGAGTGGGGAGGATTTAGGAAGGAAGATAATATATCTGAAAACAAACTCCTTAAGTTAAATCTGATGATGGGACATGAAAGAAAAGATGCTGAAGAGACAGTGCAAGATGCAGGACTGGATGGAAGGAGACAGACCAGGATGGACTCTAAATCTGGAAGTCATTAGAATAGAATGGAAGTTGAAGCCATGTGAATGGATTTGATAGCCAGGAGATAAGATATAAAAAGAGAACAGAAAAGGAGGAAAAAATCAAACGAGACAGAGTAGGAAAAAGAACAGGAGTACTTGTGGCACCTTAGCCCTGGTCTACACTACGAGTTTCGGTCGAATTTAGCAGGGTTAGATCGATTTAACCCTGCAGCCATCCACACAACGAAGCCATTTTTGTCGACTTAAAGGGCTCTTAAAATAGATTTCTATACTTCTCCCCGACAAGGGGCTTAGTGCTGAAATCGACCCTGCTGGGTCAAATTTGGGGTAGTGTGGATGCAATTCGATGATATTGGCCTCCAGGAGCTATCCCAGAGTGCTCCATTGTAACTGCTCTGGACAGCACTTTCAACTCAGATGCACTGGCCAGGTAGACAGGAAAAGCCCCGCAAACTTTTGAATTTCATTTCCTGTTTGGCCAGCATGGCGAGCTGATCAGCACAGGTGACGATGGAGTCCCAGAATTGCAAAAGAACTCCAGCACGGACCGAACGGGAGGTACTGCATCTGATTGCTGTATGGGAAGATTAATCTGTGCTATCCAAACTCTGTTCCAAAAGACGAAATGCTGTAATATTTGGAAAAAAATCTCCAAGGGCATGAAGGACAGAGGTTATAACAGGGACCTGCAGCAGTGCCGCATGAAGTCTACTGAAGAACCAGAGAGGCTAACAGCCACTCTGGATCAGAGCCCCAGACACGCCACTTCTATGATGAGCTGCATGCCATTCTAGGGGGTGTCCCTACAACTATCTCGCCCTTGTGCTTCCCTCCTCCCCCACCTCTCCTGGGCTACCTTGGCAGTTATCCCCCCATTTGTGTGACGAATTAATAAAGAATGTTGTTTCAAATTCATGCAATGACTTTATTGTCTCTGCAAGCAGAGATCAAAGGGGGAGGGGAGGGCGGTTGGCTTACAGGGCAGTAGAGTGAACCAAGGGGGTGGGTTTTCATTAAGGAGAAACAAACAGAACTTTCACACCATAGTCTGGCCAATCATGAAACTGATTTTCAAAGCTTCTCTGATGAGAATAATCAGCAACCAGGCGATTTGCCTCAACCTCCCACCCCCATAAATGTCTCCCCCTTACTCTCACAGATATTGTGGAGCACACAGTAAGCAGTAATAACAATAGGTTTCGTGAGGTTTAACCTACTCAGCAAACTGTGCCAGCGAGCTTTTAAACGTCCAAAGGCACATTCTACCATTCCACCATTATGCACTTGCTCAGCCTACAGTTGAGCTGCTCATTACTACTGTCCAGGCTTCATGAGCCATGGGAGCAAGGGGTAGGCTGGGGTAGGTGTGACCGCGCAGTGCTGTCCACTGGGAGAGCAGCCTGAGGCAGAAACCTCCAGCTGGCATGACATTCCAGGCAGGACTGAATCTCCATTAGATGAAACTTTTAAGAAGAGAATGACTTGGAGACATTCTCATTTTTGACCAGGTGCCCCCAACCAACCTCACTGAGGCTGGCCAGGAGCACCCATGTCTGCCCAGGTGCCCCTGACCAACCTAACCGAGTTCGGCCAGGAGCAGCCACAGGACGATGATGGCGGCTAGCAGTCGTATTGCATCATCTGCCATCCACAAGGCAAGGCAAAGGGATGCTGCTGTGTAGCACTGCAGTACTGCGTCTGCCAGCAGCACCCAGGAGACATATGGTGTTAGTGAGCTGAGCGAGCTCCATGCTTGGCATGGTGTGTCATCTGCATGTGTAACCCAGGAAAAAAGGCAAGAAAAGATTTTTTGCCATTGTTTGCACGGGAGGGAGGGAGGGAGGGGGACCTGAGGACATGTACCCAGAACCACCCGCAACAATGTTTTTGCCCCATCAGGCATTGGGAGCTCAACCCACAATTCCAATGGGAGGTGGAGACGGTGGGAACTGTGGGATAGTTACCACAGTGTAATGCTCCAAAAGTCAATGCTAGCCTCGGTACTGTGGACGCACACCGCCAACTTAATGCACTTAGTAGGGACACTCACAAATTGATTGTATCGAATCGATTTCTAAAAATCAACTATTAAATCGACCTAATTTCGTACTGTAGACATACCCTTAGACTAACAAATTTATTTGAGCATAAGCTTTCGTGGACTACAGCTCACTTCATCGGACACATAGAATGGAACATATAGTAAGGAGAGAGAGATATATTTGCACACACATACCGAGTAGGAAAGAGAAGATTGTATCATGAAAGCCCAATGACAGACTATGAAGGAGGCGAGGATGACTGACAGTGCAAAATGCAGTGCAGAGAGGTCAAGGATAAGAATGGAGCATAGGTTTTTGTGAGAGCAGTTTCAGCAAGAGCAGGCTTCCTTGGAGATAATAGAAACCAAATTGGAAGGGATCCAAGATAGTCTTGGAGGAGGAGAAACTGAAGTACACACTATACTCAATAAAGAAGATAAGGGAGATGGAGAGGCAGGTGATTTCTAAGGAAGAGTATTAGAGGATAGACTACACCATGACATATTGGTATTGTACGGGGAAGTGCCAGAGGACAGTAAGTAGTTGAGGAAAGGAGTGAGTCTGGGAAAATGGAAGTACAGAAGTGTGAAAGGATCCAATCACTGGGATAGGTGATCATCAGGTGCATCTTAGGTGCATACCTGTAGACTATCTTTGATGTAGAGAAAATATCATGGATGCTCCCGAGAAACTGAGACAGAAAGATGGCTTCTGTTTTCAAGGCTGACTTTTTGTAGTCTGTTACTTAGTTATTTTAATAATAGATATGCCATGAAAGAAAAGTCACAGCAAAAGTAACATGAGTGGGCTTCTGGGACGTATTTAAAAAAAACTAAGTTAAAGGAAAAAACAAGCAATTTATTCACATAGGAATAATAATTTTAAAAACCCTTATAATAAAAACACAGCAGTCAGAAAACCTTTTCTAAAGGACCCCTTTCTAAAATCTGAAGAGAAGGTAAATTAATCTGAATTTAGAGAGGTGTAATGCTAACATGTATATTATGTTAACACTTAGTTCACAAGGAACAAGTATGACCAGACAGACAGCTGCTGAGATGCCATGATCTGATACAGAATCTTGTTCCCATGGCCTTTAGGGTAGATTTTTCATCTTCCTGCATTTGGAAGCATGGCTAGATAGTTTGTAGGCTTTCTGAGAATCTTCAAGAACAAAACATAGGTGGTGAATAAATTTAATGAGGATGGATAATAAAGTTACAACATCCAAAATAATCTAATTTATCAAACACAGATAAACTAACCAGGAGCAATAACATGAGCAAAGAGAGCTGTGATAAATGCAAATATTTACTCAATGAGATACTTGTATTAAAAAAATAAACCTAAAACAGAAAAAAATGAGACAAAGGATTTTACTAGCAGTAATATCCCTGTATTTTTCTCACTATTATTACTGAAGCCATTTTTGTTTGAATATAAGATTTAGTCCAAGGAACCAAATTTTCATTTTGCTTTGACTGCTACAGAGGTCATAACCTTGCATTCCTCTATGGAACATGGAAAGGACTGCAATATCACAACGTATAATACATAAACTCCAGACAAGATAGAATAGCAGACCTATATGGCTCAGGTGACAAAGAAATGAAGATGGCATTCTGAAAACAGTAGACAAACCACTATTGAATGCTATAATTAGAACATATTTGTGATGGAACGTTATTCAAGCAGAATGGAAAATGGTAGCTCGTACACACACACGCACACACAAAATTGGTACAAAAGACTGTAGTAACACTACATAGGCTCCTTCGAAAACTCCAGCCTAAGAGGGTTAAGTGTCCATTATCCAATCTCAGCCACAGTGATTCTGACTACTCAAGAATGCTGCTTATATACAATATACACACATGTACACCAGATGACCATTTGCACCACTGCGTGTAAATTGTCATAGGCTCATTGACTTCCAGTTAATGGGCCTATGACAATTCACACAACCTTAAGATCTGCCCTAGTTTGTTTATATATACGCACATTACACACACACATGCACACACACACATATACCAGATTCACAGTGTTAATGTAAACTATGTGTTTTTCAATTAACTGGCTCCTTTCAATGAAACATGAGTTTATTGGGATGTTACTTTATTGGGATGTTACTTCTCCAATACAAGAGAGGAACTGTTTCTCAGCTATATGAACAGCCACACTGCTCTACAGTGAAAAATGAGCCTGGATGTGGGTCAGGGTAACTGCAAGGGCAAACAGGAATATTTCACTCAGACAGAGATGTGTTGCTGTATTTTTCGTCAGCCTGGTTCTCACGGGACTGCTCTTACAGGCCCACTTGGAACTTTTTAATTGAGAAAGGTCATGAACCCCTGTAAAACTCCCCATTGTCTTGGGAAGATTTGTTTCACACTAATGATGGAAAAACTGCTAACGCTCTTCTACATTTTTTTTCCTCTCCTCCTCCCCAAATAACACAGAAGAAAAATGCCATGAAATTCTCTGACTTCAAGGAATGGATAGGACAAAAATCAGAATTCCCATGAACTACAAACTTAACATGTTTTACATTAACTGCATCAACTAAGTCTTCAAGGAAATCTGAGCATGAGAGAATTTAAGAGGAAGAGCAAGCCAGTCCTAAATCCAAATATCATGCTAGGCAATGATAACTGATGGAAATATATTTCAAGCCTATTAAAATCCTCCAGTCATCTGAGCTCAACAGAGAATTAGTATGTAAGAAGAATTCATGTGCCATATGGAAGCTTGGCTTTAGCAACTAAAAATACATCACCACAAATATTCCATGCTTTGTGTCTTGCACCTGATTTGAGCTACACATTCATATATTGTATGTAATCCGCAGGAGGGCAGAAATTATCCTGAACTATCTGGATTCTAGAATACATCCCAGACCAAATCATTCCTGATGCAATTCAAATGAAATCAATAGAGTTACATCAGGGATTAATCTAAACACAAAGTTTGAGTTAATCTGCAAGCAGGCACTGGCTCGCTCCAGTGAGACTGAAGGCCTGATCCCACTACATATTGTAACCCATTTCAAAGGAAAGTAATACCACTTTTAAAACAACTAATACGGTTGTGTCCACAGTATGCATCTCTCAATTGCTTTTCAATGACATTACAGAACTATGTACAAACACTGCAAGAAATTAGTAGCTAGCGTTTGCTGTAACTATTTTAGTTGCAAGAAGAGTTATGCATACCCAAATGTTGGTTTTCCCAAGTAATATGGCAATTCATTATCCCAACTACAAGAGCGAAGAACAGTTACTTTCCAGAGCAGGAAACTAAGGGTTGGGCTACACTAATGGGTCGGGGGGGCTCGAATAAGATATGCAATGAAGTATCTTAGTTTGACTTACCTGCCCGTCATCACGGCGGCGAGTCAACTGCAGCAGCTCCCCCATCGACTCCACTTATTCCTCCTGCCAAAGTGGAGTACAGGCGTCGATGCGCAGTTCAATCTATCGCATCCAGACGAGACGCAATAAATCGATCCTCAATACATCGAACACTACCTGCCAATCTGGCAGATAGTATAGATGTACCCTGAGTGAAATGTATGATACTGTATAGTGAGCGTGGAAAAAATTTTATCTTGAAAACAGTGTTTTAGAAATGGGTCACACAGCTAAACAGTCAACTATCTAATGAGACCAGGAAATGGAGACCTGAGAAACCAGTCTAAAACACCTCTTTATTTACTATAGTTACATACGAAATGCCTGATCACCACACAAGAGGTTAGTGTCCTGACTTTTCTAGAGACCAATGCTGTGTTGAAATCTCAACAGTATGATTCACCTGTAGCACCAAAAACCGAATACAGCTGTGAATAAAAGCTGCTAACAAAAATACAATATATTCCAAGTGGGAAGCTATGTGGCATTCTTCCTACTGTGTATATACAAACTAACAACATGAGAAAAACCACTTTAACTGTCACACAATTCTGTGTGCTCCAGAACACATCTGAACGGGTTCCTGGAAGGGTTCTATGGAGGTTCTAGCAGCCATGTTAGAACAGCTTAGTAGAGTTATGCAATTGAAACCATGTTAAAGTGTTCTCTAAAACAGTTATCATTTGTGTCTAGCATGCACAAAGCCTGCTACATTTGTAAAGGTTTTGATACCAATTTCAGTTTGATAATTCAGATGCTTGGTCTTTGAAATTACTGAAGATACTATTGGGAGTTATTTTGCAACTTCTTAACTCAGACAGGGCTAATGGGCTTAGTTGAAATTAAAACTCATAAAGGCTGTCAATATTGGTGTTCCATTATGTGTAATTTGCAACTATAGCATTTGCAATATTTTTCACAAAAAATGAAATTGATTTCTTATTTTAGTATGATACACATTTACAAGCAAATCATGTTAAATTTTTTAAAAGTCACTTCACTTTAAAAAACAGCCACAAACATCAGTTTAGCTACATACTGATATTCAATTACAAAAAAGTGATTAATAGTTATCTGAATATGTACCATGACAAGCAACCCCATCATAGAATCACACTCATATTGCCTACTCCAGGTCTGAATGCACAGACTCACATTAGATTCCTCAATTGAAATATCTTTTCCCCCGCACCAGAAGTGTCAAAATGAGGACCCTCCCATAAAAGGGAGCTACAAAAGGAGCTGTTACTTCATTTTATTAGAAAATTGAAATACTCAAAACAAACAAAAAAAAGAGTCAGAACTTTACAACCTGTTGATTTCTAAAAAGAGGAACAGAGTCAGCAGACAAAATGTTTTATATTCATCCTGACCACAGAAGAGAAAAAATACCCACACCCACACTCACCATCTGTCATAAACAGATAGCTAAGGGTTAATGTCTCTTTCACCTGAAGCACCTGACCAGAGGACCAATCAGGAAACCGGATTTTTTCAACTTTGGGTGGAGGGAATTTGGTGTCTGAGGTCTTTGTTTGCTGTCTGCCTGCTTTCTCTGAGCTTTGGAGAAGTAGTTCTGTTTTCTAATCTTCTGTTTCTAAGTGTAAGGACAAAGAGATCAGATAGTAAGTTATATGGTTTCTTTTCTTTGGTATTTGCATGAATATAAGTGCTGGAGTGCTTTGATTTGTATTCTTTTTGAATAAGGCTGTTTATTCAATATTCTTTTAAGCAATCGACCCTGTATTGTGTCACCTTAATACAGAGAGACCATTTGTATGTATTTTTTCTTTCTTTTTATATAAAGCTTTCTTTTAAGACCTGTTGGAGTTTTTCTTTACTTCAGGGAAATTGAGTCTGTACTCACCAGGGAATTGGTGGGAGGAAGAAATCAGGGGGAGATCTGTGTGTGTGTTGGATTTGCTAGCCTGATTTTGCATTCCCTCTGGGGGAAGAGGAAAGTACTTTTGTTTCCAGGACTGGGAACAGAGAGAGGGAGTCACTCTGTGTAGTTTCACAGAGCTTGTGTCTGTGTATCTCTCCAGGAGCACCTGGAGGGGGGAAGGGAAAAAGGATTATTTCTCTTTGTTGTGAGACTCAAGGGATTTGGGTCTTGGGGTCCCCAGGGAAGGTTTTTCAGGGGGACCAGAGTGCCCCAAAACACTCTAATTTTTTGGGTGGTGGCAGCAAGTACCAGGTCCAAGCTGGTAACTAAGCTTGGAGGTTTTCATGCTAACCCCCATATTTTGGACACCAAGGTCCAAATCTGGGACTAAGGTTATGATATGCGTAGCAGCGGTTGGGATATAGACAGAATCCAGAAGCCAGTAGGAATATTATATTTTTCTCTTCTCTGCTAAGGGCTTTTTAGCAGAGATAAACAGTTTGGTTTTAAAAGGGAACCAGAGAGAATTTTTTTTTCTGCTCTCTCTGGCAGTTTGTAGCTTGCATCTTAAGCAAGAAACCATTAAGGTGCTATTAAGAGTCTTTTGTCACACAATAGCACTCCCATTGAGAGTCATTACCAGCACTATATAAATGCAAATAAAGTGGTTTTTCAGGTTTACTTAACATTGAAGATTAGCTAAAGGCACTGTTGCTAGGCAGACTTCAGGAGGCAACAGAGAACCTGCAGTTCTGAAGATAAACACCGGAGGGCACCCCAACCCAAGAAAACAGGAACCATGACTTCTAAGGCAAAAATTGAGGCCGAAGGACAAGTCAGAGAAGCTGAACACAGGCGACAACTGGAAATAAAACAAAAAGAGATGGAGATGAAAGAAAAGGAAGAAAGCATCAAACTGGCAGCCTTCCAAAGAGAACAGGCAGCCAAAGAGGCAGCACACAAAAGAAAACTAGAAGAAGAAGAGGTGGCCTACCGAAGGAAACAAGCAGAAGAAGAGGTGGCCCACCGCCGAGACATGGAAAAACACCAAAAAGACATGGAAAAACACCAAAAAGAGAATGAAGAGAAGGAAAAACAGAGAAAACATGAACTGGAGTTGGCAAAAGCTGGGCTGCCTGTGCCAACCAACCCTAACAACCCGGCGCCAATTATTGCTCCACAGCACAGGAAATTTCCCACCTACAAGGCAGGGGATGACACCGAGGCCTTCTTGGAAAATTTTGAAAGAGCCTGTCTTGGGTACAACATCCCTGAAGACCAGTACATGGTAGAATTGAGGTCACAGCTCAGTGGACCTTTAGCAGAGGTGGCAGCTGAAATGCCTAAGCAGCAAATGAATGACTATAAACTTTTCCAAACCAAGGCCAGATACAGAATGGGGATAACCCCAGATCATGCCCGTCGGCGCTTCAGAACCCAAAAGTGGAAACCAGAGGTGTCATTTCCCAAACACGCCTACTACATTGCAAAAAACTATGAGGCCTGGATAACAGGAAACAACGTTCAAACCTTGGAAGAACTGCACCTCCTCATACAAATGGAGCAGTTCTTGGATGGTGTTCCTGAAGACATCACACGGTACATACAAGATGGAAAACCCAAAGATCTCGCTGAGGCGGGGGAGATTGGAGCCAAATGGATGGAACTGGCAGAAAGCAAGAAAGCTACTGTCAAGGGGAACGATTACCCCAGGGGGCACACAGACCATAAACCCTACAACCGAGGACAGCCAAAGACCCCACATACCACCCAAGTAAAGCCACAGACACCCTACTCTTCCACCTCACCAGTCTCCAGTAACTCACCTCGGCCCAGTGACCCAGCAGATGGAAGATGCTTTAAGTGTAATGAACTGGGACATATCAAGGCCAACTGTCCCAAGAACACCATGCGAGTGCAATTCATTACACCACCATCACACCAAAGATCCCCAGGCCCGGATGCCTCTCAAATACCCTTGGAGCGAAGAGAAAATTTGAGAGTGGGTGGAAAGAAGGTTACTGCGTGGAGAGACACGGGGGCACAAGTGTCAGCTATCCACCAATCCTTCATTGACCCCAAATTCATCAACCCAAAGGCCAAAGTTACAATTTACCCCTTCATGTCACAAGCTGTAGACTTGCCTACAGCTCAACTGCCTGTCCAGTACAAAGGCTGGTCAGGAATGTGGACTTTTGCAGTCTATAACAATTATCCTATCCCCATGCTACTGGGGGAAGACTTGGCCAACCAGGTGAGGCGGGCCAAGAGAGTGGGAATGGTTACACGTAGCCAAACCAGGCAAGCTTCCAGACCCATTCCTGTTCCTGAGCCGTCCACAGACGCCCCGTCTGTGTTACCAGAGACCCAGACAGAGGTAGTGGACCCGGATTCCATGCCAACCACTGAAACAGTCACAGCACCTCCAGTCCCAGGCCCGGAACTGGAACAGCAACCAGCACCAGCAATTGCAACCCCATCTTCAAACTCAACGTCAGAGGGCGCCAGCGAGCCAGAACTGGCAGAAACAACAGAGAGCCATACCCAAAAGGCTCAGCCAGAGCCTGAAATATCCTCAGGTGCACCAGCGGAGAGCGGTTCACCAGCAACGGAAACAACCCCATCACCTACATCGCTTCCAGAGGGACCAAGCCCAAGGCCACAGTCTGAGGAAGAACTGGTGACCCCAGCCTCAAGGGAACAGTTCCAGACTGAGCAGAAAGCAGATGACAGCCTTCAGAAAGCTTGGGCGGCGGCACGGAGCACCCCACCGCCTCTCAGCTCTTCTAATCGATCCCGGTTTGTTATAGACCAAGGACTTTTATACAAGGAAATTCTTTCTGGTGGACACCGGGAAGAATGGCAGCCGCAAAAACAGTTGGTGGTTCCAACTAAGTACCGGGGGAAGCTCTTAAGCTTAGCCCATGATCATCCCAGTGGCCATGCTGGGGTGAACAGAACCAAGGACCGGTTGGGGAAGTCCTTCCACTGGGAGGGGATGGGCAAGGATGTTGCCAAGTATGTCCGGTCTTGTGAGGTATGCCAAAGAGTGGGAAAGCCTCAAGACCAGGTCAAGGCCCCTCTCCAGCCACTCCCCATAATTGAGGTCCCATTTCAGCGAGTAGCTGTGGATATTCTGGGCCCTTTCCCAAAAAAGACGCCCAGAGGAAAGCAGTACATACTGACTTTAGTGGACTTTGCTACCCGATGGCCAGAAGCAGTAGCTCTAGGCAACACCAGGGCTAACACTGTGTGCCTGGCCCTAACAGACATCTTTGCCAGGGTAGGGTGGCCCTCCGACATCCTTACAGATTCAGGGTCTAATTTCCTGGCAGGGACCATGGAAAAACTGTGGGAAACTCATGGGGTGAATCACTTGGTTGCCACCCCGTACCACCATCAAACCAATGGCCTGGTGGAAAGGTTCAATGGAACTTTGGGGGCCATGATACGAAAATTCATCAACGAATTCTCCAATAATTGGGACCTAGTGTTGCAGCAGTTGCTGTTTGCCTACAGGGCTGTACCACATCCCAGTTTAGGGTTTTCACCGTTTGAACTTATGGATGGTCACAAGGTTAAGAGGCCATTACAGTTGGTGAAGCGGCAATGGGAGGGGTTTACGCCTTCTCCAGGAACTAACATTCTGGACTTTGTAAGCAACTTACAAAGCACCCTCCGACACTCTTTAGCCCTTGCTAGAGAGAACCTAAAGGATGCTCAAGAAGAGCAAAAGGCCTGGTATGACAGACATGCCAGAGAACGTTCCTTCAAGGTAGGAGACCAGGTTATGGTCTTGAAGGCGCAACAGGCCCATAAGATGGAAGCATCATGGGAAGGGCCATTCACGGTCCAAGAGCGCCTGGGAACTGTGAATTACCTCATAGCATTTCCCAATTCCTCACTAAAACCTAGAGTTTACCATGTTAATTCTCTCAAGCCTTTCTATTCCAGAGACTTACAGGTTTGTCAGTTTACAGTCCAGGGAGATGATGCTGAGCGGCCTGACGGTGTCTACTACGACGGGAAAAAAGACGGTGGCGTGGAAGAGGTGAACCTCTCAACCACCCTGAAACGTCTGCAGCGGCAACAAATCAAGGAGCTGTGCACTAGCTTCGCCCCATTGTTCTCAGCCACCCCAGGACGGACTGAACGGGCATACCACTCCATTGATACAGGTAATGCTCACCCAATCAGAACCCCACCCTACCGGGTGTCTCCTCATGCCCAAGCTGCTATAGAACGGGAGATCCAGAACATGCTACAGATGGGTATAATCCGCTCATCTACCAGTGCATGGGCATCTCCAGTGGTTCTGGTACCCAAACCAGATGGGGAAATACGCTTTTGCGTGGACTACCGTAAGCTAAATGCTGTAACTCGTCCGGACAACTATCCAATGCCACGCACCGATAAGCTATTGGAGAAGCTGGGACGTGCCCAGTTCATCTCTACAATAGACTTAACCAAGGGGTACTGGCAAGTACCGCTAAATGAACCTGCCAAGGAGCGGTCAGCATTCGTCACCCATGCGGGGGTGTATGAATTCAATGTCCTTCCTTTCGGCCTTCGAAATGCACCCGCCACCTTCCAGAGGCTGGTAGATGGTCTACTAGCAGGACTGGGAGAATTTGCATTTTATTAGAAAATTGAAATACTCAAAACAAACAAAAAAAAGAGTCAGAACTTTACAACCTGTTGATTTCTAAAAAGAGGAACAGAGTCAGCAGACAAAATGTTTTATATTCATCCTGACCACAGAAGAGAAAAAATACCCACACCCACACTCACCATCACATATGGAAAATTTAAACCCCAAAGAAACAGTAAATGTCAAAAGCAAGCTCTCATTGAAATATTAGTAAGTTGGGATATATACATTTTTATTGCTTGGTCAACAATTAAAGACAATTACTGAATTACAAAGACATTAATTCTGAAATTGTCTTAGATTATAAATATAGGACCTGAGTCTGCAAACAGTTAAACACAGGACTAACTATCACTCCATGATTAGTCCTATTTGAGCATATGCCTCTTTCCAGGATTGAAGCCTTATACAAATTGTGTGAATAAATAAACGCAGTAATAACTTTGTTCAAGCTTTTATTATTTTATTAGGTAGCATCTAACAACTGGGTAAGACCACGTTTGCAATTTTTTCCTAAAAAATTGGAACTGCTCAATAGGATATTGAAGTGTGGTTTGAAGCCTGATAATCATTATTATTCAACTCAATTTTTAGCTTTTTACATAAGCATAGTACTGTAAAAACAAGTGACCACACCATGGGATATGTCTCAAATTACCCTAATTTTGACCCATACTAACTTGCTGTTATCTAGTATTTAACGCAAATTGATCACATGCAAGGAGCTAAAAACAAGGATCACAGAAAACATTTATATTAAAAAAGCATGAGTCTGTCATGACTAAGTTTCCTGAATTATTATATCATTTACCAAGATCTTTATATCACCCTTATCATTAGGATATACAATCTCCTTGGGTCCCTCATTTTGGGCTGATGTCCAGTTAGGCCTTAACAGGTTGAGAATTATGATACAGGTGGGCTGTCTATACTATTCAAATCTATTCTCACCTTTCCACCAAAGTAACAGGTGATTTTTGGGGGAATATCTGTATGACACACTTTTCCTCAAAAAGGCTTAATCAGCAGGGCCAATTCACTGAACCAGCATCCAAAATGTTCAGTATCATTTAAATAAATTACATTTCTGGGGCACCTTTCATTCTGAATTGTTACTCATAATACTTTATCAATACACTGAGCACTTAATGCATTCCTGAAATTCAGCCCTTTCTGGGGTAGACCTCCTCCTAGTAGCACTACATAGCTATTTAAGACAGAAAGTTAAGAACAGCTTCTCTTTGTGAGAGTAGAAAAACACAAAAGATAACAGCTGGCTTCCTAAGAATTTACCAGAATACTGCAGTTAATAACCTGCCCTTGGCAAAATGTTTATAGTGACCACAAGTAAACATTTCATTCCAAAGATCTCACCTCCAGGAGCAAAACACCTCAGTAGGGAAGCAATATTAAAAACTAGTTTGGAACAAGTCGCAGACTCTGGCATTCTAATACATTTATGTACATCATGCCTTTTTTCTACTTCACAATCTCTCCTCAGGCTTCTGGCACCCTGACTTGCTCCAGTTCTCCCAGTGTAAGCCAAAGTTTCCATTTCCCATCCAACAACCTGCTGTGGTATCTGGGTCATAATTTCCCTTCAGACACCAAGCCTAACACCAGCCCTTGGATGACTGCATGGAGATGGAAGAACCTGGAAATACTTGAAAATTGATACCCTATTTACATGTTTGTACAGTACCAAGCTCAACAATACCCCCATCCTGACAGATTCCTTAGGCATTAGAACAGAAACACCACCTATTGGAGAATTAATTGCCGGTTTAAAAAGATACCAATGATTATAGATTTGACATTCTGCAGTTTGGCTATCTATTTAGCTTGTTCATATTCCAAGAGAGTCTATGCATATCTTTTCCCCCTTTTTATCAAGGAGTTCTCCCATCCTCAACCCCCCAAAGAGAGGGATGGGCAGGGGAACAGGAATGGGTCATCCCCAATAGCATTTCAGCCACTGCTACTCTGCACCATGATGACTTCATTCATATCCTGTGGTCTCTAGGTGCTATGCCATAAGGAGTGGACTTCACTTGAAGGGTAAATTCAATTCCTGTACCCTCCAAAGAGATGCTAGAGATGAGACAACGCTCCCTCTCCCTCCAAGGGATCACAGGGGAAAGGAACCAAAGCTTGGGAGGTCAGAGAAAGATTGCCACCTTGTACCCCAGACGCACTGATTGACCTACGTCCTCCCAGAACCCCAAGCTGAGGAACTAGCTCAGCCCTGACTCAGGAAGAAGGCGGCTCCCTACTGAATCACCAGCACCACTTCCTCCTATAGCGTGGCCTGGGGCTTGAGGCTGGAAAGGGCCTGGCTTCACAAACCATTGACCCATCTCAGCCAAGCCTCCGTGACAGCTGCACACGGAGGAAGATGGGAATCAAAGCAGCAGCTCCAGACCTGCCCCTCCCCCCAGTGAGATGCCTGGTAAACAAACGGCAGCTCAGCTGCGGGGAGAAGTCGCTCAGCCAAGGCAGGCACCGCGAGGGAAAGGAGCCGGGAAGGGGAAGGGGAGCGCCCCCCCCCCCTACGAGCTCTGGCAACTGCAGGAGCCCTAGGCGCAGCAGGGAGACGAGCAGTTCCCCACCCCACAGGGCAAGGGGGGGACTCTCCAACCTGGGAAGGAGGCGGCTCCCCGCGCAAGGGGCGAGGGAGGAAGGAAAGGAAGCGGCTCCGCACTCCAAGGGCGCAGGGGGAGCGCGACAGCGCAGACAGGAAAGGGCGAGGAAGGGGGAGCCCCCGCAGAGCAGAGGGGCAAGTCCTCATGGCAGCGGGACCCAGGGCAAGCGGCAGCCCCAGTCCGGCTCCGGAGCCCCCGGGCCTTGGCCATGGGGAGCGGGCGAGACTGAGGCAAAGAGGCCCCCCCGCAGTGAGCAGCGGGCCGGCCGAGGAGAAACGACTCCACAGCCGCCCGGGGGGCGGAGTGCCGGGAGTCCTGCCCTCCGGCACTCTGTGTACGTGAACGCAGCCGGGCCCCTTCCCCGGGGACGCTGCCGCCGCCCTCACCTTTCCAGTCCCGCCTCTGCGTCCGCCCCTGACAGCCGCCGCTGCTGCACCTGGAGACCGACATCTGCGCCCGGGCGGGGAGGCACCCGCGTCCCCTTCCGCAAGCTGCGCCAGCCAAGGGGGCGCCCAAACCCGCTCGGCGGCGTCCGAGGGGCGCCCAGACCCACCGCCTTGGCTGGCTGGAAAGAGCAGGGTCCGGGGGCGCCCAGTCCCGCTCACTGCGCCGGGCTTAGGTGAAGGAGACGGGTTGGTAACGCAGCCGGGCGCGGCGGCATCCCGCTGAGGGCGCAGAGCCCTGGAGAGGGTCTCCCAGCGCTGGAAGCGGGTGTGCGCTCCCGCTGCACAGGGCACCGGCCGCTCCCGCAACGCCGGCACGGTGATTGGAGAGGTTGGGCAGGAGGGGTGGAGAAGGAGGCGGAGGGATGATATAATAATAACAACCAGCGCTGCGCCCCTTCGTTCCGAGGGATCTCAAAGCGCTTCATCGGCGGGAGAAAGCAAGGACCGCCCGTAGGGGACTAGGAGCCAGGACGGCCAGATTCTCTCCCCAGTTCTTAAATATAGCATACCTATCTAGGGCAGAGATGTGGGGGGAGGCTTAATGTTTTACACATCGAGGGTCAACTAGAGACCCTCGAATAAAATATACAAATTGGAGGCAGGTATCATTCTCTCACCATCACCCCCAAACTACCCACTCTCAACTCCTATAGCTACCCCGAAAATATCCCGAAGCTCATTGTCACATGGGGCACAGTACCTCTGAACATGTTATTGAGCAGAGGGAGTCTGCATCATCTCCAGGCAGCTTAGAAAGGGACACTTCTTATACGAGGGAGACCCACTTGTTTCCAGGCTCATCACTGCAACTAGGGACATTTTGTTTTCCTACAGCCAGAGACATACACACATATATGAAGGCCATAGAAGGATGGTATCACCCTAGAGGACGATCGCTAGCTTTTTCATTTCTAAAGTGGATGTCCCCAACAAGGGGTAGTCAGAAGGATCAGAGTTTGTGAGGGACTGAGTTTTCCCTTCTACCCAGACACACTATTGCCTCTTTTTAGACAATGGTCAGCCTCACCCCCTTCCTGAAACATCTCATCCTGCCTATTCTTAGGCACAAGCATGCATGGCATGGGGACAAATTTATTAATAAACAGTCTGCCCAGCTAAGGACCCTTCCAAGATGAGTTGCAGGACTAAATTAATATTGATTTACAATGATGGCTCACGGCCCACTAGAGAAAAGGGCACATTGTGTACCAGTAGCTGTCACCCAATCTTCTCCAGTTGCACCTCATGTTCCCTCTGCTGCAGCAAGTTGGATTCAGGCTTTATATTACCCTATCAGCTGCACTCTAGACAGCACTGATAAAAGCACATGGACCCCTATCTATGCACATGTTCCCTCTGCTAGTAGCCCAGCAGTAGTTCAAAGGAGACTTTCTGAAAAGTAATTCTGATATGTGGGTATTGGGAAATATTCCAAACAGTAGCTCTACTGTGCCTTGCCAATTTGAACAAACCACAGTGATAAATATTAGTCACCTCATTTAATGCACTACTGGGAGGTGCTCAGACACCATGCTGACGAAAGCAGTACAAGAACCTGAATAGAAAAACCACCACAAAAAACAGCTTCCTTTTAAGTTTCTTGTGCTTCAGTTAACTCATCTCCAACCACAGTGATAATATCACTGTATCTGTCGTCTGTGCTGTGACATTAATAAATCACATTGGAAGAAGGAGATTTCAATGGAGAGCTATTACTTGAAATAAATTATTACAGATGTTTGGTTACATTCACAGTGGTTCATAAATAGACTACACAAGTTTACTTTGGCACTAGTCTGTAAAGTGAGACTGCCTGGAAAGAGAGATATTAGTTTACACTTATTACATCTTTCACACAAATTTAAAAAGATAGTTACAGACCATTTGGCAAACATTGGGCCTGATCTCCCTCCAATGGAAGTCACTGGTACACTGAACAAGGAATAAAATAAAGCCATCTTTAGATGGGAGCAGGACTAGATCAGTTTAACCTTTTCACATTCCTTCATATAAGAACATATAATTATCCCAGTTTTACAGAGGAGGAAAACAAAGCACAGTGAGATTTGGATCTGGTCATATAGAAAATTACTGCCAGAATTTGGAGGAAATGCAGAATTTACTCTCCGTCCAATGCTCTGAAATATTCTCTGGACACTTACATCATGAAAGGGGAAAGCACTCTGCAGAAAACCACTTCAGGCCCTCTCTAGCTAATCAGATGCAACAAAGAGCTTGCCTTCACTACAAACAATAGCTCGAGTTAGTACACTTGAGTGTCCATACTTCAACACAACACTGAAGTTATGTACGGATTTGATGAGCAGCACAGTGACTTGATTAGCGGCTGAAGAGTTGTACCTGTCTCTGTTGCTTCCCCACTGCATTACTGTCTAGAACATTAGCATCACTTATGCTTCAACCTGTCCCACCTCCATCTCCAGCTATCTGGAGTTTAAAGCACCACTTAACTCAATCTACACATTTGTGTGTGTAGATGGGAATCAGGTTAGAAATAGCACTTGTTATAACTTGAGCTACTTGTACTATGAATACACACCCTCCATCACTAACAACCTACAGACCCAATCTGAAAATAATAGAAAGTTTAAACCTCCCTTACCTGTTTCAAGCATGGTCCTGTGACACAAGGACCTCTTGACACAAACTGGCAGAGGGTAACGGGGTGCTAAAGGGTTACAAGGATCCCCTGGATATGGGATTTACATATTAGTTTACCAAAAAGTGTCATGTTAGGTCTCTACTGAAAGCCTGTGTCATACTGGTCATTATCATCTCTTCAAAGTGTATGTGCAGATACTACATAAAGACATAGAATCACTCATGGCAGGTCTAATTAACTAGACCATTCCTAACAGGTGTTTATCTAAACTGCTCTTTAAAATCTCTAATGATTCAGATGTGTATATATATTGGAAAGTATGTTCTTAAAGCTTTATAGTTAAAGACAGATTACCAAGAGGTAACATACCTTAAGGCAGGTTCCACCATACAGGAAGTACAAGACCTGTCCTGCCTGACCACTGTGTATTGTGTGTCTTACAATGGAAGTTTATCTGCATACTGAGTTATGCATAATAACCTCAGTTATTAGGAAGAGACAGGTAATAGTAATGGAGGATTCAATTATTAGCAATAGAGAAAGCTGAGTTTGTGATGACTGGGAGAACTGCATGGTGAATTACCTATCAGGTGCAAAGGTTGCAGATCTCTCAAGACATCAAGACAAGCTTATGTGCAGTGCTGCGGAACAGCCACTGGTTGTGGTGTACATGGGTACCAATGACATAGAGAAAGGCAGGAGACAGGCACTGGAGGCCAAATTTAGGCTATTAAATAAAAGATTGAAGTCCAGGACCTTCATGGTAGCATTCTCTGAAATACTTCCAATTCCACATTCAGAGCCACTTAGACAGGCAGAGCTTCAGAGTTTCAATGCATGGAGCAGGGAATGGTGTAGGGAGGAAGAGTTTAGGGTTGTTAGAGAACTTTTTAGGAAAAGAAGAGGCTATACAGGAAAGATGGGCTCCACCTAAACCAAAGTGGAACTGGATTTCTGGCATGTAAAATTTTAAAAGTTGTAGGAGAGTTTTAAAACTAACGGCTGAGGGAAAGCCTACAGGTGCAGAAGAGGACACAGTTTGGACAGGGGAAGATCTATTAACAGGGATTCCCTTTATCCTAGGACTTGTCTACACTTACAGCACTTCAGCTGCATTGCTGTAGTGGTTCGTGAAGATACTACCTATGCTGCTGTGAGAGCTCGCAGCCTTGAGATGCAGTAGCTATGTTGATGGGAGAAATTGATTTTCCATATTCCAGAAGAATGTAGATATAGTTTGTAGCATAGACCAGGACCAAGTAAAAAGGAGAGGATAGAAGCTGATAAAGGTAAGAACTGAAGAGGAAAAAGTCAAATGAAGACTCCCATTCAATTACATCATATAATGACAGATAGCTAAAAAGTGACAAATTTTATAAGTGTTTGTATACAAACGCTAGAAGTCTAAATATTAAAATGGGTAAACTTGAGTGCCTGGTATTAAATGTGGACATTGCTATAATAGGCATCACAGAAACTTGGTGGAATGATGATAATCAACAAGACACATAATACAAGGTACAAAATATATAGGACTGACAGAGTAGGTCATGGTAGTGGGAGAGTGGCACTATATATGAAAGAAAGCATAGAGTCAAATATAGTCAAAAAGCTTAAAATCATCAAAATCACTGTACCACAGAATCTCTATAGATAGAAATTCCAAGCACGAATAGTAAGACTATAGCAGTAGGCATATACTATCAACCACCTGACCAGGATGGTGATTGTGAAATGCTCCAGGAAATTGAAGAGGCTGTAAAAATAGAAAACTCAAAACTAATGGGAGATTTCAACCATCCCCATATTGACTGCATACATATCACCTCAGGATGGGCTGCAGAAATAGCGTTTATAGACACGATAAATGACTGCTTCTTGGAGCAGTTAGTCCTGGAACCGACGAGGGGAGAGGCAATTCTTGATTTAGTCTTAAGTGGAGCACCTGCTCCAAAAGGTGAATATAGCTGAATAGCTCAGTAATAGTGACCATAATATAAGTAAATGTAACATCCTTGGGGGCCGGGAGAAATACCAAAGAAGCCCACCACAGTAATAATTAATTTCAGGAAGAGGAAGTACACAAAAATGAAGAAACTACTTAAATGGAAAGTAAAAGGTACAGTCACAAAAGGGAAATGCCTGCAAACTTCATGGAAACTTCTGCTTTGAATTATCCTGAGTGATTCTATGTTGTCTGCAAATTTTGCCACCTCACTGTTCAGCCCTATCTCTGGGTCATTTATGAATATGTTGAATAGCACTGGTTCCGATACATCTCCTTAGGAGACACCACTATTTTCCTCTCTCCATTCTGAAAACTGATAATTTATTTCTACCCTTTGTTTCCTGTCTTTTAACCAGTTACAGATCCATGGGAGAACCTCCCCTCTTATCCCAGGACTGCTTACTTTGCTTAAGAGCCTTTGGTGTGGGATCTTCTCCAAGGCTTTCTGAAAGTCCAAGTACACTATACCCACTGATCACCCTTGTCCACATTTGTTGATCCCCTCAAAGAATTCTAATAAACTGGTGAGGCTTGATTTCCCTATATCATGGGAGGTGTGTGAATCACTGGGAGCCTAGCTCCCAGCCCTGCCCCTTCTGCCCAAAGCCCTGCCCTTTCCACACACCCCTACCAGTGCACAGAGCCCCCCACTGTGGCCCCTGGCCCCTACTCCAGACTAGCACCCACAGTCTGGAGCTCTGGGAGCCAGGCAGCACAGCCCCATCCCCAGAGGGTGGGTGGCACAGCCCAAGCCCCAGCTCTGACAAAGCCCATGGGAACAGCTGATTTGCAGGGCATGAAGCAGAAGGGGGACTGGTGATGGAGCATGGGCGAGGCCACACCTGGCTGTTTGGGGAGGCACATATTGTGTTCATCTAGTGTCTGATTGTTGTGTTCTTTACTATAGTTACAACAAATTTGCCTGGCACTGAAGTTATGATCCCCTCTCAAACCTTTTATAAAAATTGGCATCACATTAGCTCCCCTCTGGTCACATGTACAGAAGCAGATTTAAGCTGTAGGTTACCTACCACAGTTAGTAGTTCTGCAATTTCATATTAGGGTTCCTTCAGAATTCTTGAGTGAATACCTTCTAGTCCTAGTGACTTATTACTGTTTATCAGTTTGTTCCAAAACCTCCTCTACTGCCCACAATTCCTCAGATTTGTTACCTAAAAAGAACAACTTGGATGTGGGAATCTCTTTCACATAACCTGCTGTGAAGACTGATGCAAAGAGTTCATTCAGCTTCTCTGCAACGGCCTTGTCTTCCTTGAGTACTCCTTTAGCACCTCAAGTGTCCAATAGCCCTGCTGATTGTTTGGCAGGCATCTTGCATCTGATGTACTTTAAAACATTTTGCTGTTAGGTTTTGTGTCTTTTGCTAGTTCCTCTTCAAATTCTTTTGTAACATGCCCAATTATACTTTTACATTTGACTTACCAGAGTTCATGCTCCTTTCTATTTTCCTCAATAGGATTTGACTTCCAATTTTTAAAGAATGCCATTTGGCTCTAATCCCCTCTTTTATTCTGTATTTAGTTACAGTGCCTTTTTTTTTTTTTGGTCCTCTTACTGTTTGTTTTTTTTTATTTGAGGTATACATTTCGGTTTAGCCTCTATTATGGTGTTTTTAAATAGTTTCCATACAGCTTGCAGGCACTTCACCCTTGTGACTATTCCTTTTAATTTCCACATGACTCATTTGCTCATTTTTATGTTGTTCCCCTTTTGAAGTGAAATGCTAGGGGGATGGGTTTCTTTAGTATTTTCCCCCTACAAGTCTGTTTAAATTGATTAGATTATGATTACTAAGCAGTTCAGCTATATTTACCTCTTTGACTAGAGCCTGTTCTGTATGTGGGGCTAAATCAAGAATTACCTCCCTCCTGGCACTTCCAGAACAAGAAGCAGTCATTAACAGTATCTAGAATTTTTCTCTCTGCATCTTCTCCTGAAATGACATCTATGCAGTCAACAGGGGAATAGTTGAAATCTCCCATTTTATTGTTTTCTTTGCAAACATATTCAAATGCTCTAGATTAAGCAGAGCGGTGTCCCATACTGTAGTGGACAAGATGGTGGTCAACTGTTCCTCCTGGGACAGAGGATCTGGAAATTATTTGAGCATCTAGTGGTCCAGAGGCTGGCCTCTGCAGGATGATGCTAGGAGTACGCAGGGAATGGACTGTGCCTATCGCTAACCTGCATAAGGGGAGCAGAGACTCCATTGACTGAGGGTATGTCTACACTGGCAAAGTTACAGCCCGACTCAGAAAGCACAGAAGGGAAATCTCTGTTGTGTGTTCACACTGTCAGCTGCCTGTGCAATAGCGTGTTCACACTTGCGGCAGTATTCAGAGAGGTGCATTCTGGGCAGCTATCCCACAGAGCATCTCTTTCTCTTCTGCTGCTCAGACAGGAAGGCAGAAGGGGTCACGAGGCAACCTGGGTCCTGTCCCAATAACCCATGATGTATTGCTTCACATCCCAGAAATCTCTGTGCTTCCATCTGCATTTGGCGCCATCTTTCAACCATTTGTGTACTGCACACTCTGCCTCTTCGGCCTGCAGGAATAGATCCCAAACTGTTGGCCAGTATGCTGCTCACTCTGACTGAGACATCATGAGTGGCAGTGGAGTTATTCCTTAAACTACAAAGGCAAGAGGAGTGCTACACTGATCTTGCCACGCATAGTAGCTATGACACAAGATTGCTTGTGGCATTCATGGAAGTGCTGACAACAATGGAACGCCACTTTTGGGCTCAGGAAACAAGCATTGAGTGGTGGGAATATATCGTCATGCATATCTGGGATGATGAGTTGTTGCTGCAGAACTTTCACATGAGGAAAGCCACATTCACGGGACTGTGTGATGAGCTCAGCCCAGCCCTTCATCACAAGGTCACGAGAATGAGAGCTGCCCTGCCACTGGAGAAGCACGTGGCTATTGCACTGTGGAAGCTGGCTACTCCAGACTGCTACCAATAGGTCACTAACTAGTTCTGAGTGGAGAAGTCAACTGTTGGACTCGTGTTGACAGAAGTGTGCAGTCATTAATAGCATCCTGCTCCAAAAGACCAGGACTCTGGGCTATGTGCGTGACATTGTGGATGGCTTTGCACAAATGGACTTCCCTAAGTGCAGAGGGGCAATGGCACAAATATTCCAATTCTGGCACCAGATCACCTAGCCACAAAGTACATTAATCGCAAGGGATATTTCTCTATCATTATCCAGGCACTTGTGGATCACTATGGACATTTCATGCATATTAATGCAGGCTGGTCCGGAAAGGTGCAGGATGCATGCATCTTTCAGAACACTGGACTGTTCAGGAAGCTGGAAGCAGGGACTTTTGTCCTCAACCAGAACATCACTCTTGGGGAAGTCAGAATGCCTCCTGTGATTATGGGAGACTCCATCTCTCCCTTAATGCCATGGCTTATGAAGCCATACACAAGGCAACTTGACAGCAACAAGGAACAGTTCAACAACAAGCTAAGCAAGTGCAGAATGATTGTTGAGTGTGCTTTTGGCCATTTAAAGGCCCACTGGTGCTGCCTATATGAGAAGCTAGACATGGCTGATGACAATATTCCTATGCTTATAGCCATATGCTGTAAGCTCCATAATATTTGCAAAGGAAAGGGTAAAAGCTTCACTTAAGGCTGGAGCACTGAGGCTCAGCAACCTGGATGCTGAATTTAAACAGCCGGAGACTAGGTCTATTAGAGGGGCACAGTGCAGGGCTATAACGATCAATTTTTAAAGGATGTCTTTTGGCTCTCAACCTCTTTTATTCTGTTGTTTAGTTATGGTGCCTTTTTGGGGGGCCTCTTACTTTTTTTGAGATATATATTTTGTTTAAGGTTTAAGATAAGTATCTGAAGCTTTGCAGGGCTCTGTTTACTTTTAACAGAATAAAGAATGTTTTTTAATAAAAGAGTTGTGTTAGTTTGAAAGCAAACAACTCGAAGAGAGAGAACAAAAAAATCCACATCAGTACTGAGAGGTTTGGGAGGAGGTGGGGGTCTGAGGATCATATACAACCTTCTCGTTTGGAGTACAGTGCAGTGGGTACTGTACTTTCAGCAGGACTAAACTGCAGAGGGATGAGTGTTGAGTGCAGTGGGTACTGAGAATGCAGAGTGGAATGCCACCCATACAGACTAGACCCAGGAGGTTGATAAGCATATGCTGGCGGTGCAGGGGAAAGTTTTGTGACATCACAGAGCTGCTCCGTTTGCAGTGCTAGTAGTGGCTGGTGTGACCCCTTGGTATTCCATAACATTTAAGAACCACTCCACATTCTCCTTTCAGTCCCTCTTCTCCCTGTCCTGCCACTCCTTCAATTCTCATTTTTTGGCCGCAGAGTACATAACCTCATGCAGAAAGTCTGTAGTTCTTTGGGGCTGCTTTCTAAATCTGCGCAGCCATTCAGCCAGCAACAACAAAGAAGGAGGCTAGGCTCCTAACGTCATCTCTGTGAAACCAAAACGCAACATTTTACAGAAGCAGTATTGTTTGCAACACAGAATAGATTCAATGATTTAAAACACAGCCAGTACTCATACACCTGTCACCAACTGGATGACCTAAGGCAAACACACACAAGCCACAACATCCCCAAAATGATGAGTAGCTGCAGGGGCAGGGGAAAATCAGTGTTTATGGACCCTACCGTACACTGGACATGTGGCTCTTAGGAAGAGCCAGCACTGTGTGTGTGGGTATGGAAGGGGGTGCTGATAATCATTCTTGTCCCCACATTTTCTGCAGGCTGTGTTCATTATGGAAGCTATCTTGCTACTGAAGGTGAGCAGGGAAATCAAGGGAGGGTCTTCACCAAGACTGCAGCTTCTGCCATGGCCCTCATGTGGCTTGCCTGTGTGCATTACTGGTCCCATCCCCCTCTGCCCCCGGGATGGCACAGGAAAGTTACTGTTAATGGGACAAGAAACAAAGCAGCTCTGCCAAAGAACCTGCAGCAGCAGATTTCCCAGTAGCTCCATGAGAGTTTCCTGGAGATCTTGGAAGCAGCTTCCCCTGAAATGAAGGAATCAAACACCTTGTTCTGCCACTCAGATTAGGCATGTTGTGATATGTGCATCATACAGAGCAGGGCCAGCTCTAGGGTTTTTGCTGCCCCAAACAAAAAAAAAAAAACCACGACAGACACACACAAAAACACACACTCCTCCAAGAGCACAACTGCCGAAGCAAAAAAAAAAAAAAGAAAAAAACCTGAAATTGTGCCACCCCAAGCACATGCTTGGTTTGCTGGTGCCTAGAGTTGGCCCTAATACAGACAAGCCTGCTACCCGCAACCCTCCTGCTCCCAACAACTTGCTTCAGCAATTCCCAAAGTCAAATCCACGTACCAGGGGTGGCTTCTCCTGTTTGCACTTTGCTAAGATCCAACAGTTGTGACTGGCTAGCCTTCTCTGGGGTGGAAAAGAGTTCCTGGCTGCATACATCTGACCTCTGATTTGTCCTCTGCCTCTGGTTTGTCCCCTCCCCCTCCACATCCTCATCCAAAATTGCCTCATCCTGGCTCAGTCCATTCTCAACTGGCAAGCAATCCACTAAAGTATTCACAGTGGCCTTCGCAGTGGAGGTAAGGCCACCACCGAATATCCTGTCCAGGTCTTGGTAGAGCCAGCAGCTCGCAGAACAGCACCAGAGTGGCAGTTTGCCTTCTGCACCTTGTGGTAGGCATTCTGCAGCTCCTTTACTTTGACTCTACACTGCAGTGTGTCCTGGTCGTGGCCCCTTTCCATCATGCATTGTAAAATCTGTCCCTAGGTATCATAATCCCTATGGCTAAAGTGCAGCCAGGACTGGACAGCCTTCTCTTCCCCCAATGCTGAGGAGGTCCAGCAGCTTGGTATTGCTCCAAGCGGGGGTGGGGTAAAGTCACCTGCTGTATGGAGCAGACATGGCCACCTGGAAAGATACACTGAGACTACTGCACACATCACAGAACAAACAGGAAGGTGACTTTCAAAATTCCAAAGGAATTTATGGAGTGGGGCTGATGGTTGGTCACCTGAGGCAGGGCAATAGAGTTCAAACTGATGACCAGAAGGGTGAGAACAGGTATTGTGGGACACCTTGTGGAAGCCAATCGCAATGCTGTAATCTACTACACTGGTGCCCCAGCGCTGAAAGCTGTACGCCTCTTATTAGGGTGATTTTTAAAGCATTACAGCCGTGCAGTTTCTGCACACTAAGTGGCTTGGCAGTGTGTACACTTTAGGAGTTACAATGCAGAAAGCTGCTTTACTACGCAGAAACTTACCAATGTAGACAAGGCCTGAGAGAAGTGCACTTGTGTCTGTGAAGTCAGAGATTGGATTACTTCTGGGCATGGACAAAGCTTCCTCACAGTAAGAGCAGCTGGTAGCAAGGTACCTCATGATCCTGTCTTGCCTCAGGAAGCAGCCCAGATCCAAACAGCTGTACTTTGAGTTAGTTGCATTATGTTCCAGTGACAGTAGACCCTGTTCATGAGTAATAGCACTTGTGCATTCTCCTACTTCAGTGGAACAAGACACATGAGTAACAGCTTGTTTGGATGGAAGAAAATTTTAAATGCTGTTACTGCCTCCCTGTCAGTTTAGTATGGTCAGTAGCCATACATTTTTCTATGTCCTGTTCACCCTATTGTGTAGTGTTAAAATATTGAGCTATTCTCTATTTCAGGTGGGATCATTTGCAGTTACCTGAACTAGAATGTCATCAGTTGGAAGGGTTTCTTTTTCTGATAGACTTAAGGAGAAGGGTAAGGCAAAGTACATTTGTAAAACACTTAATCTCTTGGGATTTGTTTTAGACATTTGTTTCTAATTTAACTAGATGTAGTGGTCTCTGCTTTATTGCTTAGTATTTGAATAGCAAAATGTAAAGAGAAAGAAAAAAAGTGATAGCTTACCACTACAATTAAAAAAAAATGAACTGTTGATTCCAATAAAGAGCAACCAACTTCTTTTGTTGAGGGTAGGGGAGAAGGAAGACATCAAGATGATTCTCTCATTAAGGAGAAAGTAAGTTATGTAAATTAACTTCACCAAAACTATTCTGGAATGAATTACAAGAGCCCACCTAAAAGATGACTGAGAATCAACTGCCCACAACCATGAAGGCAACCCAAGTTATGAAAGGAATATTTTGTAAATGCACAAAAAAACCCACCATACATACACCACAAACAGTATAAATCTGCTAATCATATCTGTTACTTAAAATATATGCACTTTAGTCTGAAGTCTCAGTTCCCCAGTTGTACCAAAAAGGTACAAATAGGGATGCATATTTGCTTAAGGGCACCTATAGCGATGCAGCGACAACTCACCAGCACAGTGCCTCCCACTGGTCATCCTGGGAATTAGCTCTCTAGCTCCAGAGCACCCTCTGCTGGCTAATGTCCTGCTTGTTCATGTCCTTCCCAGATCCCAGTGCCCTTTTACCTGGAGTGCTGCCCCCTGGCAGCACCCCCACTCTTTGGGTCTCCTCACCCAGGGGAAGCCCCAAACCCTCTATCCCCACCTTGGCTCAGTCTACGGTTACCTCCAGTCACCATCTAGCCCCCACTCACTGGGCAGACTGCAGTGTATAAGCCATTCATCATCAGCAAAGAGAGGGTTGGACCTGCTGCCTTTGCCTAAACCCTGGGCTGCAACCTCTACAACCCCAGTACCTTGTTTGGCCTTGCACAGGACCTGCAGCCTGTGGCCCCACAAAGTCGCAGGATCTCCTTCTCAACCTCCTCTTGGCCCTGGCCAAACTGGCCATCTACAACACCAGGGAGAGGAGGTTGGCCGATGGGATTTCCTGCGACTGTAGAGCCTATTTCCGTTCCTCCGTCTGTTCACGCATCCGGGCAGAGTTCCTCTGGGCAGCATCCACTAGCTCCCTTGACGCCTTTGAGGAGCAGTGGGCGTTGTCCGGGGTTCTCTGCTCGGTGTCCTCATCAGGTTCCCTTAGTTTAGCCCTATGACCTCACTCCCGATCCTGGTTTTTCATTAGTTGTCCCACGTAATTACTTGGTGTCCCAGACCTGTTGGTCCTCCTCTTAGGCTGGGGGGAGGCCCTTTAGAAGTGGGCGGATTTTGCCCGCCCACCCCTGCTGGAAGCCAATAGGACCATGCTGCTAAAGCACTTCAGGCAGCATCATCTACTAAATTAGGAGAGAGTATAGTGACAGCCACATTAGAAGTATCTAGATATGCATTTATATCAACAGGAGGCAGGCCAAGCAAAGTGTTTAACTCCACAGAAGCTCAAGGAGCTATCATATACAGTTCTAATAGACCTAAATGGAAGACACACTGTGAGATATACACTAAAGAGGAAGCGTGGTGCGATATAAGTCTTGCCAGCTTGATACTGGAATATACCCAGCTGGCAAAGCCTCAAGAGATGCAAGTCTTCCCCAAACTGTCATTTAACGTTTTGGGATACTAGGCCTGTACAGATATCATTCAGTAAAGAATTTTACAAATGCTTTAAGGTTGAATTTAGCTATTCTTCAATATGCCATATAAGATACCTACCACCGAGTCGGAAGAAAAAAAATGTATAAAAGTGGCTTCAGGAAACAATGAGCTTCTCTATTTATGCAGTCATGACTGAAATACATCATCATCTGCACACCTTCCAGAGAAAGTAGTGCAATGTAGCCAACTATCTGAGTGGTAATCTCCCCTCCCATTTCTAGCCCTTAAGAAAAAAACCACTACACTCAAGGTGGAAGCAGTGACACTTGTTTGTAGAATTGCTGTCATTTGCCCTTAAATGTATCTTGCCTTTCTTGGCTTGTTAGCAGGTGTGGCTTAGGAGAAATTCTCCATTTAAGAGGTTGCAACATAAGGAATTTTTGTTTTGTTTTTAATCGTGGTAGTTGTTTGAAGCTATTCAGAGTTTAAGAACATTAGAATAAATCCAAGGGCCACAGGTAAGTGAGCATAAAGCAGCAAAAGTGAACACAAGTGAATGAATTTATCTCCAGCTCTGCAGTTTCATATTGCTATCACTTCTACATAGAGTGCATATAAGTAGAACTTGGAAAAGTGTTCAAGTGTTACTCTACCCTACTAATGCCCATCCCCTGCATTTTAAAGAACAGTCTCTGTATTTTAATGTTAAAATTAAAAAGTGGTACTAAGCTGTATCACCACTTTTTTCCTAATGATTTTCCTTATTAATCCCCACCCATCCTTTACTGGAGTTCAGAAAAGTGGAGGAGAAGGAAACAGGCCTAACTCAAACTGGCAAGTGTTTACAGAATCAGGGCATAAGCTTGTGGTACCACACAGGGCTGGCTCTAGCCATTTCGCCGCCCTAAGCACGGTGGCACGCCGCAGGGGGGCACTCTGCCACTCGCCAATCTGGTGGCTGTGGTGGACCTCCCACAGGCGTACCTGCAGAGGGTCTGCTGCTCCAGTGAACCTCCTGCAGGCATGCCTGCGGAAGCTCCATCGGAGCCGCGGGACCAGGAGACCCTCTGCAGGCACGCCTGCGGGAGGTTCACCGGAGCTGCCTTCCGCCCTCCCGACAATGCGCTCCCGTGGGATGCTGCCCCAAGCACACACTTGGCGCGCTGAGGCCTGGAGCCAGCCCTGGTACCACAAGCAAAATCTTGAGCTTCAAGGCAACAGATTTATGTCTTAGCCAATAGTTCACACAGCCTTTTTGTAGAGTGCTTCAAATTTTATTTAGGAAACCCGTATAAATCTGGCTAATGCTTATTCACCTTTGTAAAGTGCCTAAGTTTCCCCAGGTGAAAGGGCAGTGCTGAAGTGCCCAACATTAGCCCCCACATCATATGGAGAAAACTAAGGCACAAAGGTTTAGTTAGATGGCTAAGGGCTACTGTGACCTAATGGATTAGGAACTGCCTGTGGTAAGAGACCTGCTGCTAGATTCTTCTTGTGTAAGTACTGAATTTGTTATTGCATGTTCACATGAAGCAGCTCCTTAATAAAGTGATAATCCTGTTCAATAGTAATTGCATACTACTATCTGAACCAGGTTATCAGCAACCCATTGAGTTACCCACTTTGCTGATATTCTCTGCTGCAATTTACTGCAGCAACTTTCAAAGTAAAATTAAGCAGTTTTAAGTGATCTGTTGTACTGCTCATTACTAAACTTAGTTTTTGCTGCATGAGGCAGCACAAACCATTAAGTTGCCTATGACCAATTCCCTAAGGGACATTGAGACCATCTGTTTATAGGGGACATAGACACCTAGCTATTGCACTGCTTTGTCAATAGGCCCCATAGCACTTTCCACAGCAAAATTTTGCTAACTGTAAACCCTCCAGTGGTTATAGTAATTTTTTTTCCCCTTCCTGCTCACCTGTTGAGTTGCATTTTCAGTTTTGGGCAATGTGTTAGCTACAGGATGCTCTTCAAGATTTCAGGTATTTTAACTTTACTGTTCAACAGCTTGCCGAATACTTGGCTATAATTTAGGGTTAAATTCCACACCCATCCAAGACAGTGAAAAGCATCCACTTACTTCAATGGAAGCAGAAAAACAGCCCTTAGAAGTTTAAGTGAAGAGTGTATTTGTTCCTCCTCCCCCCCCCCCTTTTTTTTTTTAATATATAAACAGAACCATTGCCTGGATGTTCATCATGTCTAATTTTATGGACCTACCTAAGGTATCTATTTTGAAGTATAAGTATTTGAAGTAAATAATG
Source organism: Gopherus evgoodei (assembly GCF_007399415.2). Lineage (NCBI taxonomy): Eukaryota > Metazoa > Chordata > Testudines > Testudinidae > Gopherus > Gopherus evgoodei. The sequence goes on from NC_044328.1 coordinate 88,532,559, forward strand.
TAAGGGTTAGTTTTCCAGGAGTTTTCTGTGCTGTATTTTAACCACGTAGTAAAAAGCAGGTCTTCATTACATTTTTGACCACTTGCAAGTGTGAAGTAGGGTTTTCTAACAAGAACAAGCTTTTAAAAAAAAAGTTTATTTTATACACCCCATACTAACAACACATTTGAAAGCTGGTGGTTTAAAATCCATCTACATTTTGGAGATTTTAAAACAAGGTGGCATTTACACTAAAGCAACTGGAGAGTTCAAGTTTTTCTTACGGGGGGAGGGGGAGAAAGATGAGGAGAGTACCCAAGTTTGCTTGTAATTTTCTTATACCTCAAGGAAAAATAGAACCTTTTAGTTTTTCCATTCTTCTGGGTCAGAGAACGAAGTCTCCTCATCTGCAAAACGAGGATTAGAATATATTAATGTCCCATACTAAGCAAACGATTAAGAACTTCCATCATATATAGTTTCACTAGAAGTGCTAGCTGATTTGTATTGTAACTAAGCTAGACAGGCATGTGTTTCGTTATTGCTGTTTCCTAAAACTTAAATTACAATACATAGCTCTTCATTTAGTAACTGCTTATAAAAACTGATGCGAGTGTGATGTAGGGCCTTCAGGACTACAAGGGTTTCAAGTTTTATCTCCAGATAATTCTTCCTGTAAATCAGTCAGCCTAAAAAATTTACCAAGTCAGATCACAGGCCACAGTGGCAGTCCATGGAATTAAATGTAATACATGAGTAATTTTACAAGATATCCAAAAGTCAGGGAGGGAGGAGGGTAAGCAAGCATGAATTGGGATATTAACTTAGAGGCCTTTCTACAAGCAGTGTATTTTTAGGCCAGATGCAGTAGTTCTCAATTACTTGCACCAGCCTTTTTGGATTCAAAACACATGTCTCTCTCTATAGGTCAGATTAATACTTGTGACCTCTCTGCATTCTCAAATTTAAAAAACACCCACTATTGACACTATTAAGGACTGTGGTGGTGGTGGAGGAGACTATCAACCTGAGTAACCCCACTATACATAGGTGCTGGAAATAGAGGTGCAGGGGAGCTGCAGCACTACCTGGCTTGAAGTGATTCCTATCATATACAGGGGTTGCAGTTTGGTTCAATGATTCTCAGCACTCCCAGTATACAAATTGTTCCAGCACCCTTGCCATTATATGAGGGACAGATGCAGGGAGAAAGAATAGTCAGTATGGGAGATTTGAAAACATTGGAAATCATTTCTAAAGCCTCTCTGTCTGATAAAGTTGTATTTCTATGCAGTGATCACAACAGCAGCCTTGGGGGCATAACAATACATAACCATCTCTAATTTTGGGGTATCAGTAGGTGGAACAATTAAACCTGTATGCAAAGTGTGATTGCAGGCACTAAGTCACTAGATCAGAGGTGGGCAAACTACGGCCCGTGGGACCTTCCTGCCTGGCCCGGGATGCTAGCACCCAGCCCCTCCTCAGCTGTCCTTCCTGCCCCACAGCCTCAGCGTGCCCTGCTGCCGGCGCAATGCTCCGGGGCAGCAGGCCTGCAAGCTCCTGGGGCAGCACTGCTGCAGAGCCTGGCCTGACCTGGTGCTCTGAGTTGTGTGGTGTTTAGCCGTAGTGCCATCAGCCACTAGTGCTGCAGGCAGTGCGGTAAGGGGGCAGTGAGATAGAGGGCAGGGGAGTTCAGGGTGGTGGTCAGGGGGCAGGGGTGTGGATAGGCCTCAGAGAGCATGGAACAGGGGGGTCGGAGCCAGGCCATGTCTCCCTCCCCTAACTGGCCTTCCATGCAGTTTCCAAAATCCGATGCAGCCTGCAGGCCAAAAAAAAAGTTTGCCTGCCCCTAGACTAGATGATCCAGACTACAAAGAAAACAGGAGCTGAGGTGAAAGATATACTGTTTGGGTAAGTTCTTCTATCCTGCTACTACTATTACTATATTCTTAGCCTGACTAGGTCAATCAGGAGTTCTCATTAGACTTTTTAAAAAAAAAAACTTCTCTGCTCAGCAATCTTTTTAAAAAGCTACCTAAATAGACTTGAAACAAAATATTAAATATGGTACAAATAATTACTTGCTTTAGTGTTGCATTCCTTCCTTATCCTTTGCCTATACTTGGTTGATGTGCTTGGTTTTTGATGACTTTCCTTATAAACATGTAAAAGCCAGAAGTTCTCAGACTGTGGGTCAGGACACTAAAGTGGGTCACGACCCTGTTTAAATGGGGTTATCAGGCTGGCTTAGACTTACCAGGGCCTGGGTCAAAGCCAAAACCTGAGCCCCACTGCCCCGGGGGGAGGACGACAGGCAGAAAGCCCAAGACCAAAGGCTTCAGCCATGGGTGGTGGGGCTCAGGTTACAGCCCCCACATCTGAGACTGAAGCCCTTGGGCTTCAGCTTGCTCTCCCCACCCCCAAGGCAGCAGGGCTTGGGTGGGCTCAGGTTTCACTCCACCCTCCTGGGGTTGTGTAGTAATTTTTATTGTCATAAGTGGGTTAAGGTGCAATGAAGTTTGAACCCCTGATGTAAGCTATCCTATCTCAAGAATGCCATTCCAGTAACACATTTTTGCAGTTACTTAGTAGGCATTACTCACCAGTTCATGAGATAGCCTCTGTAATAGATACTGGACTACTATTTTAAATTTTGTATTAACTCTTATCTACAAGTAATTCCCCAAATCCATGCCCACCTCTGTCAGAAATCCAGACTAAATGGATACAGTGAACCTTTTAGAACCAAGCTGAAAGGACTGAGTGCAGCAGTGTTCCTCCAACTACTATACCAATAGACACTTAACATTTTAGAGAAAAGCACAATACTAAAGTTTTCTAAGCAAAGAGAAAATATTTTATACGCCTACCTGAAGAGTAAAGGGCCTTATACCTCTTCTGAATAACATCCTTAAGAGCAGCTACTATTTCTCCATCGTTGGGTGACTGTGGTGATGTTGGACTTAGAGTCACCTGTTTAAATATGAGTGATCATTTAGACTTGTTTAATGGAGCTATTAAGACCAGAAATGTGGAGTTATATTTAAGTTACTATGTATTAAGTTGTGCAAGAATGTATTTAGTAAAGATTCAACACATTCTTTAAGTGTATTATGATGATTAATTGGTTGGCCAAAATAAGAAATAAAATATGTTTTAGTTCAATAACTCTGCATTAACTTTGGGTCAGTTTATACAGTATTTGGGAGAGTTACAGCTAGAAACCACATACCCTATTTCAAGCCAGTCAGATAGCTGTACTATGAAGCTACTGGTCTTTGATTGGGTAGTGGAGGTGCAGGTGAAAACAAGACATTGGTGTTCATGCCACTGGTAGGACACATAGAATTAGTTATTCCTTACTTGGACTTCGTTCCAGGTCAAAAGCCAGGCAGAACTAGTTCTTACCCAATATAGCTGATCTGTACTCAGTGATTCTAGTTCAGCTTCAGATGAATGCATCCTTAGAAGGCAGCCTAGGATTGAATACAGTAACTCCTCACTTAATGCTGTAGTTATGTTCCTGAAAAATGCAACTAAGTGAAATGATGTTAAATGAATCCAATTTTCCTCATAAGATTTAATGTAAATGTCAGGGGTTAGGTTTCAAGGAAATTTTTGGGGGGCAGACAAAAGGCAATATATAATGTACTGTGGTGGGGAGGTGCTCCTGGCTTACCCCTGGGGCTCAGGGCTGGGGGGAGTTAAGGTGTGGGAGGGTGCTCAGGTCTGGGGCAAGCAGGAGGTGCAGAGCATTTACCTGGGGCAGCTACTGTTTGGTGCAGGGGGTGTGCAGGTGGCTCTGTGCAGCACAGCACCGCTCCCATGGCCACGATTCTGGGAGATGCCCACCCCTGGCAGGCAGGGTCACCTGGAATGCAGGGGCTTTTGGGGCTACAGGGCCCTGGGTTAAGGGGGCCCTGGCCTGCAGCTCTAAAGCCCCTGTCAGAACTTGACCCTGCGAGCACAGGCTGGAGGAGCAGGGGCAGCTGTGCAACCAGCTGCCAGAGAGAAGCAGCACTTTCCCCTTCAGAGTGCCCCTTCTCTCTGGCCACTGACTGCACAGCTGTTCCTGGTCCTCCTGAGTTCTCCAGCCTGTGCTCACAAGACTGCATTCTGAAAATGGCTTTAGAGCTGTAGGCCAGGTCCGGGGCCCCCTTAGCCAATGGCCCTGCAGCCCCAAAAGCCTCTGCATTCCAGGTGGTCCTACCTGCTGGAGGGGGTGGAGGGGCAGCTTCCCTGCTCCCTCCCTCCCACCCTTCCAGAAAGTCCTAAGTACCTCCAAACAGCTGTTTGGTGGCTGGGGAAGTGCTGGGAGGGGGAGGCGGAGAAGAGGAACTTGTGCAATGCTCCCTTATAATGTCATTTGGCTGACTTTACAAGGGAGCATTGCACAACTTTAAACGAGTATGTTCCCTAATGGAGCAGTGATGTAAGGCAAGAGGATGTTAAGTGAGGAGTTACTGTATATCCCAAATAGACACTCTAGGACAGGAGGAAGCAAACTAAGCTTAGCTGGAGTGCCTGGAGCAACTGCAGCTCTTTCAGAGATAAAAGGTTGTCTCTGATGCTCCACGCCTCATTTTCACTGGTTTTGAGGGTGACCAGTGTACAAAATTAGGTGTTTCTCATAATGTCTAGCGTCCTGGGAGGAGTTGTTCCTTCCCTACAAAAGGCTTTGTAATACAGAGAGCGTTGATAATTTCACTATAAATACAAATACACCAAGCCTATCTGCCCTCCTACTGCCTGTTCTGTCATAAGAGGACTTAAGTCTTTCTGACACCTTACATGGAGCACAGACTTCACTCAGAACTACACAGTTTAGGAGATTTTCAGTCAGCCATCCACCATAGAGACCTGGAATCATGTGACATCATGGACATTGGATGAAGAACCTGGACACTGGCAAGAGACACAGTATTTCAAGTTATGACCTGGCAAGGCTGCACTGTCCATCCACAGTACCATGTGGTGTTCACATTCCAGTCTCCATTTTACAGACAGCCTTTGATACTGTCACTGAACAAGACAAATGAAACTTTGAAACAGGAGCCACTGCAGCTCCTAGATTTTTGTTGTCCTTTCTGACCTATTGTAATACATGCTACTAACTGTGATCATGAATGATGTTCATTTTACTAGGCAGTGACTACATAGACACAAACAAATGTTTTATACAAAGGGCTTTAAGGCTTTGGAACTAAGTATCTGTAAGAAAGTTTCCAAATTAGATTAGCATAGTTCTGCCAAAAATACGTCACAGGATTGTATCAATAAACTAGCACTGAGGATTATGGCTATTAGACTGTTACTTAACTAGGAATTATGATTAATAATCTGTTTAATTATGATTTCTTCTGAGAAGAGTTTTGCTTCAACATTAGAAAGTCCAATCCAGATGTGAGGTGGGAATTATAATAAATTATTTTTAGAAAGTAATTATGTATAAGCATCCAATGTTTACTTTAAAATGTTACCAGAATGAAAAACCTGATCAAAAAAATCAATAATGATGCACATATGAGCATTTGGGATCACTGTTTATTTAGTTTTAGGCTAAACAACTAATGGGAAATGAATTAATTTGGAAGAGATGCTTTAAGTGAACTGACCCAACCCTGACCTTTTTCAAATTAGGATGAAACTTCCACTCAGTTATTGGATAAGACCACAGTTTGTCCAATTTTAACCTCAGGATGGAAAATAGCTAGTACACACATTTTTCCCAGATTTGAGCAGTAGACTCATACTTCGCCTTTAAGAGCTTGTGAATTGCCGCAAATAGAGGCTCAAGTATTTCCTAAATATAAGAAAATACTGCAGATAGAGAGGTAATAAGAGGGACACTTCTGCTTTCAGATAGGCTTGGTGTACTTCCATTTATAAGGAAATTATCAACCCTCCCTGTATTACAAAGCCTTTTGTAGGGAAGGAACAACTCCTCCCAGGAGGAAAGATGTTTAGGAGGAACCATCTAGTTTTATAGACTGTCCACGTTCAAAACCAGTGAAGATGAGGCTTGGAGCATCAGAGAGAACCTGCAGTTGCTCCAGGCATTCTAACTAAAGTTAGTCAGTAGTTTTTTTCTGGCTTCAAGGAAGCAGTGGTGATAGTTGCCCAGCCACTAGGCTTTAGTAAGATTTAGTTTTTTTAAGCACGAGAGAAGAGAATCAAAACAAGCTT